>NC_064261.1:30394171-30529171 GCF_003254725.2 Canis lupus dingo | reverse complement strand
TGGGCCAGGGGAGGAGGATGGCCTTAAACCTAAAGCCCTGGGGAGCATCAGAGGTTGTCAAGCAGAGGTGTGACACAGTGCTTCTTCATGAAGGGCACTCTGGGATGTGTGGGATGGACTGGGATCTGAGTAGGCACAAGGGAGTAGGTAGAGGCAGCAGTGAAGGGGCTCCTGCAACACTCAGGTGGGAGACCTGGAGGACTGGCCAGGGAGGTGGCAGTGCAGGTAGAGAGAAAAAGATCTGAGAGAAATCTAGGGGTGAAGGAAGATGATAGAGCTTGGTAACTTGGAAGTGGGGAGTAAAGGGGAAGGAGAGTCAAGCTGATCCCTCCACTCCCACTTGGGGCAGCAGAGTAGCCAGGTGATACCACTGAGCAAGCCTGGGAGCCAGGTGGTGAAGCAGACCTCAGGGGATGATGACAAACTCAGGTGTCTGAAGGAGAGCCATTGAGAACCATCCAGGGGACAGGTGGTGTGCAGATCTGGAGCCAAGGAAAGAAGACAGAGCTGGCTTATGGCTTTGAGATGCCTAGCAGCAAGAGTGGGAGAGTGTGCCCCATAACAGGCACAGACCAGAGAAGAGAGGGAAGCTGAGGGACCTAGGGAAAGCTTGAGCACTGGAGGCCTCATGGAACTAGGAAAGGGGTCTCTAGTGGGTTGGGGTAGGGAATGCCATGTTGAAGGTCACAGAGGGGGTGAGTAAATGAGGATTACCTTGAGTGCTCCACAGGCCTAGTAACCAGAGGGTGACAGGGAGCCTTGGCCAGACCATTTTGATGGATTGGGTGTGAGAACAGGAAAAAAATCAGACCAAGTGGTTTAAGAAGTGTATGGAAGGTGAGGAAGTAGATACCTGGGTGTAGCTACTCTATCATAAAGGGAGGAGACACGGCAGGAGGTTTCCATTCTCACTACATGGGCCTCTCAGAAGCCTGCTTGAGTGTCCTCACAACATGGCAGCTGGCTTGCCCCAGAGGGAGCGATCTTGTCTCCAGACATTTGCACATGCTGTTCCCTTTCCCCAGAGTGAACTTTCTGTGCTTTCCCGACATCACCTAGCTAACTCCTGTTAGTCCTTCAGGTCTCTCTTGAAATGACACCTCCCAGGGAGGCTCCCCTAACCACCACAGTAGTTGAATCCTCTTGTGTTAAGCTTCCCCATTATAACTCTTCTCATGCTAGGAATATGGACACGGATATACTCCCTACTAGAATACAAGACTCTCCTTTGTCAATTGCTATATTCCCAATATGAAACTGTGCTTGATGAGTGCATGAATGAGTGAAGGCAAAGGCCAAGCTGGCTGTGGAGAACTAGCTTTGCAGCTTGCCACTCAGCTCCTCTGGATTAAGCACTGTCCTTGCATTCATTAGAGGGCAGGGGACAGGTCTCTAAAAAGACAGCCTTACCTTCCTTCCCTACAAGGTGTGACTTTAAGCTCACAACACTTTAATGGGAATTTGTTTTGCACAGAGCTCTGGTCTCAGGAATATCCAGTCCAGCCCTTCTTATTATCTAAAAGGCTCAGAAACAGTGACAGGAACAGGATTGCACAGCATGTGGGGCCAGGAATCTGGTTCTCCTTAGTTTTCTTGTGGACATTTGGACAGGCAAGGACAACCTGGGCAAATGCTACCTGCTGGACATGGAGGCTGGGGGCTATGAGCTGGGGAGACCTGGCCTCAGCTTGGCTGGAGGACTGGAAGGGGAGACAGTGAATCATGAGAGAGGTGAGCATGTGGCTCTCCTGTAGAGATCCCTTTATACTTTACTCTTATCTTTACCCCCAGCCAATGTTTCCTTCTATACATGAAGGTTTGAGTGCCCACGGCCATGGTCACTTGCTCATGATGATCTTCAAGTGCATTCTAAAGGGTGGCAAGATGTCATTGGGATGGTGGACTCACTTCCTCTGAATCCTACCAAACTCCCAGGCCTAGCCCAGAGTGGGTGCTGTGGAATAAATGAGTGAATCCATGCATGGGTTATTATAGATGGAGAAAGGGAGACATTCTCAGATTGACATTTACAGATGGCTGAGCAAGTGGCTACCATGTCCCTGTGTACATGGCTCCATACTATTAATGACAAAGCTTCTTCCTCACGTCATGACATAGGCAGCAATTCAGAAGGTCACATGGCCAGCCATATTCTCTCAATTCAAGAGTCAGTCACACACACACCACACACACGCACAAAGAATCACACAGCTTAGTAGAACAATTTCAGGTATGGCTAGTCCATAATTAAGTGAGTGAGGTCATGAGTTGAATGCATGGCAATTGCACCAGGAGGGCATCGAAGCCAGAGCTTATCCATTCTAAGCAGGATGGCCTTGATGGGGCTCTGATAAGGCATGGCTTCCTCAAAATCCAGGCCCAAGAACAGATGACAGACCACTCAGGGGCCCTGTTCAGGAGAAAACTCCTCAACCCCGCAAAGCAATAGCAGGAGACCTATAAACAGTCAACAGGATCTACCATAAGGACTTCCACTTGGCCAACACAGAGAAGACAGCCAGAATATGGTGGGACAGGGAGAGTGTAGGCAGAGAACCCTCTAGCCTCTCTGGACACCATCCCTTCAGAGCAACCACTAAAAATGCTTTACAAAAAGATATACTCAAAAGCACTACAGATAAGTCAAAGTGGAATTCTAAAAATGTTCAAGTAACCTACAGGAAGGAAGGAAAAAAAAAAAAACAGGAAAAAAAAAACCCAGTACAAACTAAAACAAAAAATAAAATGGCAAACTCAAGCCCTAAATATCAACAGTTACATTAAACCTAAAAGATCTAAATATTACCAATTAACTGACAGAGATGGGCAGAGTTGATTATAAAACAGAACCCAACTATATGTGGCCTAGAAGAAATCCCCTTCAAATATAGCAATATAAGTAAGTCGAAGGTTAAAGGTTTGAAAAGGATGAATCATGAAAGTATTCACCAAAGGAAAGCAGAAATGGCTATATGAATATCAAAATAAACTTCAGAGCAAGGAAAGTTCTTGGAGACAAAGAGGGACATTATGTAACAATAAAAGAGTCAATCCATCAAGACGACATAGCAAACCTAAATATGGATGCACCAAACAACAGAGCTGCAAAATATGTGAGCTGACAAATGACAGAACTCAAAGAAGAAGCAGATAAATCTACAAATGCCATTGGAGAGGCCAACACTCCTCTCTCAGCGGACAACTAGACAGCAAATCAGCAAAGATACAGAATGACTCAACACCATCAACCACCAGGATCTGACTGAACACGCCACCCAACAAAGCAGAATACTTGCCCATTGAATTAATATAGATCATATCCTGGACCATAAGAAAACCTCAATAAGTTTAAAAGAATTCAAATCCTACAGAATATTTTCTCTGACCCGAGTGGACTCAAACTCAAAATAAAAAAATAATCCATGAGTCAGAAGGGAACTTTTTAAAAAATCTTAAAACAAACAAACAAATAGTGGAGGGGGTGCCTGGCTGGCTTGTTCGATAGAGATTGTGACTTAATCTTGGGGTTGGGAGTTCAAGTCCTGCGTTGGGTGTAAAGATTACTTTAAAAAAGTCTTTTTTAGAAAGGTGGGGGAAGTGTCAAGGTGGGAAGAAAAGTCCTGCATACCTAGCAAGATAATGGGGCTCCACATCACAGCCAGAGTGGAAATCTAGGCTCTCAAATGGCTTTTGCTGGCAAGGGTGTGGTGGGGCTATTTTCTCCCGCTGTGGCATTTGACCAGAGTAGAATGGTTACTGACCGAAAGTCTTCTGTCTTAATAATCCCCCAACTACATGGTCAAATGATTTTCAGCAAAGATGCCAAGACCATTCAACAGGGAATAAATGATTTTTGACAAATAGTGTTGGGAAAATTGGATATCCAGATATGAAAGAGTGAAGTTGGAATCTTAACCCATACGCATAAACTAACTCCAAATGGATACCAAAGACCAAAGGATAAGGACTAAAACTATAAAACTCCTAGAGGAAAACATGGGGGAAATCTTCGTGACATTGGACTTATTTACCAATGGTTTCTCAGATATGATGACACCAGAAGCACTGACAACAAAAGAGAAAATAGATAAATTGGAATTCATTGAAATGAAACACGACCTCAAAGGGCACAACCAACAGAATGATATAGAGGCAGCCCACACAATGGGAGGAGATATTTGCAAGTCATAGATCTGATGAGAGGTTCATATCCAGAATACATAAGAATACCTACAACTCAACAACAACAACAACAACAACAAACCACCTGATTTTAAAAAACGGGAAGAGGATTTGAAAGGGCGTATTTCCAAAGAAGATATACAAATAGCCAATAAAAACAAACTCCACAGCACTTGTCCTCAGGGAAATGCAAATCAAAACCACAATGCGATACCATCTCGCACCTCTTAGGACAACTGCTATTAAAACAACAACAACAACAACAACCACAACCAGAAAACAAGCACTGGAGATGATGGGGAAACTGGAACTTTGTGCTTTGTTGGTGGGAATGTAAATGGTGTAGCTGCTCTGCTGCGTCATGTCTTCTCAAAAAATTAAATATAGAATTACCATAGGATCCAGCAATCTCACTTCTGGGGATGTACGTAAGAGAATTAAAAGCAGAGTCTTGAACACCAGTGTTCATAGCAACATTATTTACAACAGCCCAAACACAGAGGAAACCCAAGTGTCCACTGATAGGTGTCTAGATGAAATGTGGTGCAGATACACGCAACGGGCTAGTGTTCAGCCTTAAAAAGGAAGGACATTCTGGCACACGCTACGATGTGGTAAAGCCTTGAGGATGATATGCTAAGCGAGATAAACCATTTCTGGAGAAGGATGGTGGTGATGGTTGCACAACAGTGTGAACGTGCTTGATGCCACCAGACTACAAAAATGGTTAAGGTGGCTTATTTTGGGTTATGTATGTTTTACCACAGTTAAAAAAAAAAAGTTTTCTCTCTTGCTATGCTGCCCGCCCCGCCCCCTTCCTGGTCTTGTGGTTAATGAGAGTAGGCTTTTGTTGCGACAATTTTTTGTTTGTGTGTGTGTCCATTGGTGTTGCTGAGTTGTTGACTCTTTTGGTTCAAATCTGGGCTCTATGAAGCAAAAGAAAAAAAAAAAACACCCGGCCAATTCGCCACCATGTGGCACCTCGGTCCCAGGGTCCTTAGCCAGCTGGCCTTCTCTCCACTCTTCAGAGTCCTCTTCTCTTTGTTCTCTCTGCAACGTTCAGGGTTTTTAGTTGTACTCAGAGGGTGGAATAGAAGAAAGAACATCTACTCCATCTTTCCAGAAACAGGAGTCTTGGTCTGCTGTATTCATGTCAGTTGCCCACGTAACGCTGAGACTCACCAAGCATGAACTACTGAATTGGCATCAGAGTCCCAAGTAACCAAGGGCAAGGACTGGGTCTTCCTTGTTTGTGATGAATCTCTGAGCTGAGCACCGTTGATCCTGGTCAGTTCCCACGTGAGGCCCCACACCCCATTGGGTCTTCCATTCAGTCCCTGCCCAACCTCGGTGGCACACGTCCTCAGTGATTCACTGGCCCACTCCCCTGGCCACTCATTTTCTAAGCTTTCTCTTGTTTTCCTCAAGCAAGAGTTCAGACTCACCCCTGAGGGTTCTGGAAGGTTCTTGAAAGCTCCTGAAAAGTAAAGCACACAGCAGCCAAGCCCCTTTCTCCTCCTTCACATAAAAGTCAGCCTCCCCAGGCCCTAGCCCTCTGTTGAGTCTTGCTCCTTTCTTCTGGGTCCTTTTGGGGCCTGTTCATGCTCCCACATTCCCCAATACACATATAATGGCATCTAGCAGGTGGAGAGCAAAACACTGGCCCACTGCTCCAGGTACAATCCTTTCTGAAGCTCTGGGGAGGGAAGTGGTAGCTCTGTGGGTCTTTGGTGTTCCAGGCTGGTGTTCCTTCAAGTCCTCCCAGTTTTTCTTTTCTTTTCCTTTTTTTTTTTTTTTTCCCTAAACATTTTATTGATCTACTCATGAGAGTCAGAGAAATAGTCAGAAGGAGAAGCAGGCTCCCTGCTGGGAGCCTGATATGGGACTTGATCCCGGAACCCCAGGATCACAACCTGAGCCAAAGGCATATGCTCAACCACTAAGCCACCCAGGTGCCCCCTCCCAGTTTTTCAAAAGACTGCTTGCCACCAATCCACAGAAGTGCAATGGAGGCTCAGGGAAGTTACGTGACCTGCCTAAGGTCATGCGCTGGTGAGTGGCAAGGCCCGGACCAGGAGCCAGGTGGCCTGACTTTGAAGCCTAAGCACTTCTGACCTTGTCTTAAGGGACCCAAAAGCTCCCCAGGAGTCTGAGTGTCAGACTGTTACCTGCCCCCAAGGGCCACTCACAGAGCCAGACCTGACCTAAGTCCTCTTGGCTATAACCCCTGTTGTGTAGTTCAGGCTACAGGTAGGTACCATGTGACCTGAACTAAGAGGAAGAGGAGCAAGAAGATTGTTGACATCAGGTTTTCTGAGGGGCTCAGGAGTTGGAAATACCCAGTTGAGTTCAGAGTTAGAACCACCCTTTCCTTTACCAAGCAGTTAAGCTGCCTCAGAGAAAAATGGCTTCGTTGGGGCCTTGGATACCATTCCTGAGAGATGATGGTAGCAGATAATGTGCATTCAGCAAACCTCCTGTCTCTGCTGCCTGGCTGGCTTTGGATGTAGTCCAAGAACTGGTGTGCTGTTGGCCTCCTGTTCCAGCCCCAGCCAGTCCTGGCTGCCCTGGGTGAGGCTTTTAGCTGGGCCGGATTCTTGGGACCTGATTTAATACATACCGAGCTGTTTGGGTCTTCTGTGGAAAAAGAAAAACATTCCCTGGATTTCAGGAACAGTCATCATCCTAATGCTCCTAGCAAGCAGGACCGTGGCAGCCTCAGTGCAGCCAACTTTCCTTGTGGCCTCCCACGTTCCAGGCCACTTGGCAGTCTGTAGGCTGGGTCTGGGAGGTGAGCACTCGTTCTGCTCCACCCATTTCACAGACGGCAAAAGTAGAGGCAAAGAGTGACTTCCATGTAGCCCTGTTTTCATGAAGTACTTCCCGAAAATTTAGGTCCTTCTCTTAGTGTGAACTGTGGACCTAGGAGAGTAGCCAGCACAGAGCTAGTCAGAGCTAGGTACTCAACGACAAGTACCGGTGGAATGAATGAAGGTGGACTTGCTCGTTTCTTCATTGTGATGAGCTTCTATTTTTGATAGTAGCGAGGTGATGGTGTATGACTGGAGCCCTCAGTTCTTTCCAAGGCACTGCAGATACGAAAGAAGAAATAAGAGCCAGAGCAGCAAATAATTACTGTGGTACTGGGCAGTGAGCTAAAAGCTTTCCTTAGAGACTCCTGGGTGGCTCAGTTAGTTAAGCGTCTGCCTTCGGCTCAGGTCATGATCCCAGGGTTCTGGAATCGAGCCCTGTGTAGGGCTCTCTGCTCAGGGGGGCGCCTGCTTCTCCCTCTCCCTCTCCCTCTGCTGCTGCTATATCTCTATCAAATAAATAAATAAAATCTTTAAAAAATAAAAACAAAAGCTTTCCTTGTGTCGTCTCACTAGGACCCCACAGCAATCTTCTGCACTGAATCTTATCATCCCCACTTTATAGATGAGGGAACTGAGGCACAGGAAAGGTAAATCTAATGGGGTGTGTCATTTAGCTGGTGGGCGAAGTCACTGGCTTGCAAATTCCAGGTGTGTGGTCTGACCCCAGCCGGCCCTCCCACTCCCCCGACATGCCTGCAACTGCAGCACAGCTGTCTGGCAGCCAGAATCTGGCTGACAGATAGAAGCTGCAGGAAGACAGGCAAGCATCTAGTAAAGAAGCACTTTCCAGAAGTCAGAAATGTTGGGCTATAGAATGAGCTGCCTTGTAAGGTGGTGGGCATCAATGTGGTGGAATGGTGCAGGAGGATCCAGGTCCCAGAAAAGTCTTGGGACCACGTTAAATCCAGTTGAATCCAATTAAAAACAGATCTGCTGGGGAGACCTTTACAAGAAAAAAAAAAAAAAGGAAAGTGAGGAATGAGAGGCGTTTGCAGTATATCTCTGAGTATAGATGTGTTTCAACTGCAGCTAGAAACGTCTCTGGCACCTGCATCTGAGTCTCTCTCCAAATACTAGGACTCCTGAAACACCAGGGTCCTTGGGGGCAGGTTTTGACCTTGTTTCCGTGACCTAAAAAGGGGAGAAGTGTGGATGGGAGGCCTGGATTTCCACAAGCAAAAGACTCATTCCCTCAAATGTCCATCTGTATGGTGAGATGAGCCTCAGAGAAAGCAACTCACTAGCCCAGGGACACACGGCTCACGCACAGCTCAGCTGGGGGACCTGGGAGGGACAGAGCCTGGTTGGAGGGGGCGGGGAGCTTGCCCTTATGCAGTCCCAGGAAGCCTCGGAGGTGGGGCTGAGCTCCCTTCTGGTATCCCCTCTCCCTCCAGGTCACCAGGGACTGGCTCTGGACCCTGGAATAGGGTGGTGAGAACATTCTGGCCTCCAGTTTCTTTCTTTCTTTCTTTCTTTCTTTCTTTCTTTCTTTCTTTCTTTCTTTCTTCTTTCTTTCTTTTCTTTCTTTCTTTCTTTCTTTCTTTTCTTTCTTTCTTTTTCTTAAGATTTTATTTATTTATTCATGAGAGACACACAGAAAGAGGCAGACACACAGACAGAGGGAGAAGCAGGCTCTCCCGGGGAGCCTGATGCGGGACTCCGTCCGGGACCCAGGGATCACGACCTGAACCAAAGGCAGATGCTCAACCACGGAGCCACCCAGGCATCCCTGGCCTCCAGTTTCTTTCCTGCTGGAGCATATTAGGCTCAGGTTTGGTTGAGAGCGGGTGCCTGGCTAGGAGTGGGGGGTTGGGCACACGTCTGGCCCATTGCTGCCCTCGAGAGACCAAGTCGAGGTCCAGGCGGCGCCTGGGCTCATCCTGGAGGCAGTTTTGTGGTTGGTAGACGCCTGCTCTGTCAGGCCAGGGCTCTGAGTCTTTTCCACCCAGCCTTCTTTCAGCTCTTCCTGTACTTTAGGAGAATAATCAGATTATTCTATGCTGTGGCTCTGTCCCCTCCAGGCTGAAGGGTGACCTGGCATCTGGACGACAGGGAGGATGAATCTTTTGGGATAGACCAATGGCAGAGGGGGCCTGGGTGGTGGGACCTAATGGTGGTCACCACTAATGGTGGTGGCGGTATCGAGTACGGCCCAGTTCTTGCTCACTCAGGACCCTTCCATCCGGGAGACTCAGGCAGGCTGGGGTGGAGGCCCCACGGGTATCATTTCACAGGCCAGGAAGCTGTGCGTCACTTGCCTGAGGTTGGGCTTCTGGCGAGCGACAGGCTGGGAACTAGACCTGGTCAGAGGGCTCGTAGGCCTGTGATCTTAACACCGCACGACAGTGCTCTCTTCCCATGGCAGGACACTGCCTGGAGCTTTGCCACCGGGCCCCGGGTACCCGCTCGCAGTGCCTCACCGGTGCCCTGAGCATCAGAGGTGGGCATGGGGCTCAAGCAGCCCCCTCCTTCCCAGAAGGGCTGCTTACCCTCTTCCATCTGCTCCTCCTAAGTGGAGGCCTGTGCCCTCCCCAGACATCCCTGCTGTCAGAGGGGAAGGGCCCATGGAGAGCACCTTATGTCTTGTTTGATGAACAAAAACCCTGCAGCCCAGAGAGGGCAAGTGGCTTGCCTGGGATCACAGAGCAAACTGGGGGCAGAGCTTGTGTGGAACTTGGGCATCCTGGCTCCCAGGCGTGCACACACACGTGCTTGTGAGCGGGGCCTCCACACTTCCCTTCTTCCAAAGATGTTAAATGTCAGAGGGACATTGTCCAGCTGTTTAAACATTCCAAGCTCCTGTGAGACTGAAGTCTGTTGGTGGGGATGGAGATGGTTCCCAAGTGTCCCCCACTACCCACCAGAGGCACCAAGTCTAGAAATAATGTTCCACCAGTTCTCTGGCGTCCTGCTACCCCTAATCCGGAGAGTGAGGCGGTGATGAGAGCAGAGGTCTTGCTTTCCTTCCAGCGGACACCTGCTGGAATGCAGGGAGCACTCTTCTATTTTGGGGGGGGGGGCCGCCACCAGCCTCAGTTTCCCCATCTGTGGCAGTGGCTCCGTGCCCGGCTTGTTGGACACGCACGGAGAGGGGAGAGGCCAGGGCAGAGAGCGCTGTGCAGGGAAGTCAGCAATCGTGTCCGGGCCCTCCGTCCCCACAGGGCCAGCCCGGGCCTCTCACTTCCTTGGAGTAAGCGCTCTCCGTGCGCCGGGGAGCCAGCGACCTCAAAGGCGGCCGCCAAGGGGCCCTGACATCGCGGGGAACAATGTCGCCTGTTTACCTGACAGATTGTCCGCTTTCTTTTCATCTCCGAGGAAAAGGGCTCCCGCTGGGAGCCGCTAATCCCAGAGTAAACAGATGACCTCGTGGTGCTTTGCTTCCGGAGGTGGGGTGCGGAGCGAGCGCCCCGACTGTGCAAACAGATCCCGGAGGCGGCCGCGCCTGCGGGGGCGGGGCCGGGGGCGGGGCGGGGCCGGGGGCGGGGCCGGGGCCGGGGCGGGGCCGGGGCCGGGCCGGGGTGGGGCGGGGCGGGGCCGGGGTGGGGCCTGCTCCCGCGCCGTCTGTGGTGTCGCCCTGAATGCCTAGAAGCTCAAAGGCAGGGGCAAGAAGAGGTCAAAGCCAATTTGCAGGGCCAAGGGCGGGGGAGGAGGGAAGGGGCCAGGCCGGGCAACGGGGAGGCGCGACCTTCACCTGGATACGACCCCTGTGGCCCGTCCCCAGCTCTTCTGGCGGTGCGGCGGGCGCCTCTCTGAGCCTCAGTTTTCCCGTCTGGAAAGCCGGGAGGAGGACACCGTCTCTCAGGGCTGTTGCAAAATAGGGCTGCGTGCTCTCAACAAGTGGTCGTGACTCAGGATTAGAGCCGAGGAGGCCCGGGTCTGGAAGCTGGAAGCAGATGGCCGCGGAGTAGGGAGGGTCTTCGGGGAGGGGGCAGGCAGGGCCGGGACCACGGCACTGGGCGGGGGTGGGGGGTTAAAGAGCGCTTGCATGCGAGATAGCAAATAAGGCAGCCTCTGAAATAACATCGCCCATTGTGGGGTTATCTCTGGGAGGGAGCCCAAATTCTTCCTTTTCCCAGGGGTGTGACCTTGGGAGAGTTATGTGGCCCCTCTGTCCTTCGGTTTCCTCCTTTAGGGACGGGGATGAGACGTCCTGTATCAAGGGGGATGAGAAGTCCTATATCAAAGGGCTCTCCCGAAATGCAGAGAGTCCGGTACATAATAGATACTAGTAAGTATTAGTTCCTAGGGCTGAGCAAGGGCAGCCTCTTTGTTCCCCTGCTAGGAGGGGGGAGGGTGGGAATCTGGATGAGTCCAAGACCCGGGAGCCCTGTCTCTCCTTCTGTGGCTACTGCCAGAGGCAGCCCCATCTCTCGGTTGGCAGGGAGCTGGGCCCCCACACAAGATGAGCCCCGGTGGCCAGCGGGTGCCTTCCCACCCACCCTCTCCTTGGCTGCACCGCCGAGCCCTGTGCGTCTGGTCTCGGCCTTCAGGGCTCCATGACTCCAGCCCCTCTCTGGGGTAGAGAAGGTGACAGGTGCCTAGGTGGAGCAGGCCCCTGGTGCTTCCTAGGGCTCCTCAGCTTTCCTTTTTCAAGGGAAAGGACAAAAAGGAAAGGCAGAGAAGGGCTGTAATATTTGATGAACGTCTAAAGCAAGCTTGTAGGTATCAGAAATGCCTTTGGCTTCACGGAACAGCCACTTGCCATAGCTTAAACAGTTTTATTTTTCTAACAAATTAAGAATTCTGGACATGGGTGGTTGCAGGTCTTGGTCAGCTGCTGGTGATGCCAACAAGGCTTGGGCTCTTTCCACCTCTCCACACATCCCTGACACAAAGAAGCCTACTCATCACCTCAAGGAGACAAGATAGCTGCCTTGGCTCCATCAGGAAAGTGGAGGGTCTCCCAGGAGCTCCCTGCTGGCGTCTCATGGGCCAGGAGTGGGTCAGGTGGCCATCCCTGGAAGCAAGGGATGCTGGGAACCAATTTCCCCAGGGTACCTCCCCCACCTCCAGCAGGTGCTGGTGAGGGACGGTGAGCGGCCACGTGGGGAGAAGGGTCAGGTTGGCTGCGGGAGGAGGTAGCGCTCCTCACATCCCAGTCTTGCAGACGGCAAGCCGGAGCCAAGGGCAGAGAAACCCAATAAGCACTTTGATTGATTTACTTTGACATTCTGGGCCAGCAACCAAAGATGCAGAGATAAAAGCCACTCCCTTGCCTTTCAGAGACAGAAGGAGAATAATAATAGTAATAGTAACAGTATAATAGCTGAAATTCACTGACCATGGACCAAGTGCCAAGTGCTTGCTGGGCACTTTCTGGCCTTTCCCTTGTGTCTTGCTCACTCCCACCCCCGGCAACAGGCATGATTCCACCTGCCGTGGAGAAACCAGCAAGGCCCACAGCACGCAGGCAAGACTTCCCCCCAACAGTGCATAAGGTGGGGGATAGAAGAGCACAGGTATGAGCGAGGATCTCGGGCAACCCACGGAAAGAGGAAGACCCGGGAAACTTTCTGGAGATGGGCTGGTGTGTAGGGTCTGGAAGCGGCAGGTGGAATTCCACACTCAGACAAGGTGCAGAAGGTGCCCAGGTGAAGCAGGACATCCCCGAGGATGCATTAGAAGTGACCTTAGCAATCTGAGGCACCTCTGGGGGCTATCCACCCCTACTTTCCCAGAAACTTGTTTCTTTAAAAGGAGTGAAAAAAAAAAAAGAAGCGTTGAGAATAAAGTTATACTTGTAAAATCAACCAGTGACATGAATATTGAAAACAAAATTGTCAAAGATTAAAAAAAAAAGAAAAGAAAACCAACCCTTAGACTTGATGTGGATGATAGAGGAGTGAAAGATGAAGGGCTAGCGGCCCCTGGGTGGCTCAGTTGGTTAAACATCTGCTTTTGGCTCAGGTCTTGATCTTGAGGATCCAGCCCGGGGTCGGCTCCCTGCTCAGTGGAGAGTCTGCTTCTCCCTCTCCCTTTGCCACCCTACCTGCTTGTGCTGTCTCTGTTAAATAAATAAAATCTAAAAAAAAAAAAAAAAAAATGGAAAGAGGAAATGCTGGCACACAGTTGGGAGGAGTGTGAATGGGTGTAAACCTTTAGAAAAGCAACTTTAAACAATTCTTTAAAATGTGTTGATCTTTTGGCTTGATTTCTAGAACATATGCTAAAGAAATGATAAACAAAAGTAGATAATGGCACAAGACATCATTTATTAAAATATGACTTTGTGTTTTCTCCCTTGTATTTTCCCTCTCAGTGTCCCCAGGTTTGTAGCCAGACTCCTCCCTACTCCGGAGTCCCAGGGGGCATTTGCAGGACCCAACCAGAAGCTGTTTGAAGGCAACATTTTTCCCTGTGTAGTTATTTATTTATTTGTGAAAAAGAAAGCTCGAGAGAGAAAACATGAAGGCAGTCTCGGTAAAACAGTAGGAGGAATCGTAAGACGGCAGGGGGAAGGTTCCTACCACCTGAAAAGGGGCCCCAGGTCCCAGAGGTGGGACGTCAGCCCCCTGAATAGCCACACCTCAGGACATTGCTATGATTTCCTAAAGCTCACGGTCCACAAAAACTAGAGTCACAGCCATACCCCAGTGTCCTGAACCTCCAAGCTGGCATACAGCAGCAGCCACTGGCTACCGAAGAGCATGCCCTCTGAGATGATGGGTATCTGTACAAACCCCAGGACCTTTGCATGGCCCTGGCAGACAGGGAGTTTTCAAAATGACTGAGGCCTCAAGTGGAATTCAAAGAAAACTGAATGTGACATTCTCACCTATAGGCATTCACAAGAAAAGACGTGTTTTTTAAAGGTCACTGAGTATAGACTTACTATCTTGCTTTGATTTTTTTTTAAACTATTAGTTAAATATTTTCCATAGGAAGATACCGAAGTCCCCTGCCCTGTGTTCCCTGACCTCCAGGCACATACCTTTACTATTGCACCAACCTTGCTGGGAGGGTCATTATCTATATTTAGTCCCTCACAGTGTTCTTCGAGGTTCTCAGGTCCTAGAGACTCATCAAGACATTGTCTTGTTTACCTCCATATGCCCAGTGCCTTGCATAATGCCTGGCAAACACTCAGGGAATGAATGAGGACATGAATGAATGAAGGAGGGAAGGAAGGAACGAACAAACGAACAGGTGTCTGGTATCTGGGATAAAGGGCTTGGCGAGGCCCATCCCTGTTGTCCCCACACAGACGCTCCTGGCAGCCCTAAGGGCTGTGCACTCGGCCACAGAGTTAACTGCAAGCACATACTTGGGAGTGTAAACAACCCTCCTCCAGGCCAGGGCCGACTGGCAGCCTCGCGGGCAGCTTGCACAATCTCGTGGGCTGCTGTGATTCTCATTTTTGGGGCATGGAGTCATCTCTGCCATGAGCCTCTCCCTCCTTGCCCTGGATTGTCTCTTGGCAACATAAAAGGAACTGTATGTCTGTTGTCAGTGGGAAGAAGTTCAGACCCCCCCATCCCTCCAGGAAACCGGTCCTGATGAACTAGATCTGTCCGTGGACCCCAGGAGGGTGGAGCTGAGAGGGAGCTTGGAGGTCTTCCAGACTGACTGCTTCATTTTACAGATAAAGGGCCTGAGATCCTAAAGAGGTGGGGACACCAAGCTGATTGCAACTGTGGCAAACCTTGGCACGGAGCTGGGTGTCCTGGGATGGCAGCTGGTTTTGGAACCAGCCGAACAGGGCTGTAAATTCTTGCCCGGCCACTGTCCAGCCGTGTGAACTTGGATCGGGGATGTGTCCTTGAGTCCCCATCCCCTTGTCTCTGCTGTGCTGCCTGCAAAGGTGTCCTGGAGCCCCTGTGTGATAATACCCAGCCCAGTGCCGGGCTCAGACTAGGGCCTTTTGTCTCCTGCCTCCTCCCATCCTTTCTTTCCTAACTTTTCCCACTCACCGTTCCTCACCATTCCTCCAAGTCTGGGTGTGAAGTGCCCACGCATCCCTCTGAACCCTCCACTCCAGGGCAGTTCGCTTCCTGATTGGCCTCACATGCTCTGATGGCCTCTAGACTCATTAGGGTCCGCCTACTTTCTCTCTTGCCTTTTCTGTTCTCACACACCTCTTGATCTTGCCAAATTCATTCATATTTTCCTTTCTCTCTCCCTTCCTGCAAACTTTCCCAGGCCTCTGCTCTGCGCCGGGCACCTGATGGGCAGGGAAGCTCCCTGCCACCTCTTGCCCTTTCAGAGCTCACCTGCTGCTTGAGAGGGGTTGTGCGAGCACGGACAAGACAGGAGAGGAGCGCTGAATGGCAGAGGCGATGACGGGTGCCCACAAAATCCTGTGTACTAGTTCTGGTTTCTGGAACACCGTGGCAGATAGAAGAGTGACCATGTCCTATCCCCTAAACCTTTCAATGTTACCTCATGTGACATCAGGGGCTTTGCAGATGTGGATAAATGAAGGATTTTGAGAAGGGAGACTGTCCTGGATTATCCAGGGGGACATAGGTTCCTTGTAAGAGGGAGAAGGAAGATCAGAGAGGAGAGATGTTGTCCTGCTGGCTCTGAAGATGGAGGAAGGAGCATGGGTGCCCCTGGAGTCCTCAGAAAGAACCAGCCCTGCTGACACCGTGATTTTAGCCTTCAAGACTCATTTTGGACTTCACTTCCAAAACTATAACAGAGTAAATATATGCTGGTTTCAGCCACCAAGTTTGTGTTAATTTGCGACAACAGCGGTAGCAAATGTAGAAGACCATGATTCTCTGCCCTTTTGTGGAGAGATGGCCCGTGTGACTAACTCTGGCCAATGCAACGTGAATGCGGGTGACGCACCTTGCTTTGACCTGAGGCTTCTGTCTTGCCCTGCCACAGCCAGTGAAGACATCGTAGTTGGTGAAAGTACAAGGCGGTGGTGGTGCTGCTGGCAGCCTGGGTCCCTGAGTGATTGTGTGGAGAAGAGTCGCCCGCCCCCTCCCCCTGCCCCACTGACTGTCTAAACCTCTTAGGATTTGGAGATTATTCGTGACCGATATAACCTAGATTTTTCTTACTGTGGGAGCTCTGATGAGGCTCTTGCTTCGTAGAGGCAATGATTAAGCCTTGAGAAGATAGGTGGGCACTTAACAACGTGAGCAAAGGCCTGGAGGGGCTGGAGTGCGTGGTGGAAGCAGAGGCTGGCTGCAAAGGTTGGGGGGAAATGGGGAGTAGGGCTCTGCTGTGACTCTGGCCATCCTGTGCCCCCCGGCCGGGCTCCAGTAGGCTTGTACTCCTTTCCCAGCGTGTACTGCTGGGTGTGTACCTAGTGTGCCTGCAGGCCTCATGTATGCACATGCATGTGTGTGGTCGAGAGGCCTCTCTCTCTGGGCACAGGTACACACGTGACTGCAGGTGTGTGCAGCTATGGGTTGTCTCTGGGTAGAGCTGTAGCTCCAGCGGGGGTCTGGGCCAAACGATGGTGTCGGGCTGCGAGTGGGTCTCCAGTGCCGAGGAACTGAATAAAGAGTGTGCGGCAATGAGGATGGTGAGTGAGTGTATCAGAGTGAACACAGAAGCTTTTCAAATCATTGGCAAGGGAAAAGCTGTGGAACACTGCGGTGGCTCATAAGGTGAGTCGAAACCCGCAGTGCCCCCCTTTAGGGCCGAATGTGCAATGATTCATTAACCTGTGCCCTCTCCAGGGGTGACTGATTGCTGAACAAGCGTGGGTCTTTCTCGAGGGGCCAGCGTGAGCCAGAGAACACCCTATCACGTCAGTCCCACCGCGGGCCAGGTTTGCATCCTGTGTTTATTGCCCACATTACTCACTGTTTTGTTACCTGAAATACGTTTAATTCCTATTAATAACGAGCACTGTAGGGCATAGATTTCATCACTGGCATTAAATTACTTTATTGCAGTTTACAAAGCAGCTGCCCGTGATGGATGACGCACCAGCTGAAGCCAGGGCCTTCACACACGAGCCGCTCACATGCGTGTGGACATTGCACGGCGGGAGTGTGTAGTCAGAGGCAATGCGTTTTCTTGCACACTTACAGTAGCACGTGAAGGTAACCTTTTGTGTGCTTGGCCCTTCTGTGGGGTGCCGCTGTGCCGCCCTAGACCGGAGCCTGCTTTATTGAGAATCTCCTAAGGGCTGGGTGCACAGCTCAGGGCTTTTGAGGCTCTTGTCTCCGTGAACTCCAGGGCCCCATGTGGGTAGGGGCTGTAACCTTCACATCATAAACGCAGAGACAGAGGCTCGCAGAGGACCTGCCTGCGGTGCACGGTGGGGCCAGCCTTCAATCCAGCCAGGCCTGCTTACACGCCGCCTCGCACGTTCCTCAAGCGCCAGTCAGACCAGCTCATTTCTGCCCTCCCTGCCAACCTCGCAGGCAGGCCCCTTTAAGATCAGGTGAGATGATGTTTTTTCGCTGAGAGACCGCAGGAAGATTACTCATTCTTTTTAATTTTCTTTGGTAATACCGTTTGTGTCTTCCATTAATGGCTGGAAGAGTCTCCTGTCCATTGGTTCCCCGCGCGGCCCCCCTCCGTGCGGGGTTCGTAGGAAATGATGTCAGAGCGTGAGAGGGTGAGTGGTCAGGGGACCTAATAGAACTGCCCTTCTCCCGCCCACCGGGCACACACACTGCCTTTGCAAAAACAATTCCCTATTTGGCAAAGGGCAGTGTTTGCCCTGGGATGGGACCTTGCGGCCCTGCACCAGGCCGTGTTTGTTCTGGCATGAACCACAGAGATGTCCGAGCCTTCCATGGTTGTTGAACTTCCTGGATTTCTTATCATGCAGCCTGCCCTGCCAGGGAATGGTGAAATGCTGACTGGTGCCCAAGAGACCAAGAGGGGATACTGAGAAGTCCCACAAGCCCACTCCTGCCCCCAAGGGACAAGCAGCACTGGGCAGGGCCGCTGAGGGCTGGTGGGGGCAAGGGAGAAGGAGCCGGACAGACCTATAGGTAAAGCCTTCCCTTTCTTTAACCTGGACTGAGCCGGGGTGCCTGGGTGGCTCAGTCGGTTAAGCGTCTGCCTTTGGCTCAGATCCTGATCTCAGGGTCCTGGCTCAGTGGGAGAAGCTCAGTGCTTCTCCTTCTGCCTCTCTCTCTGCTCATGTTCTCTCTCCTTGTCTCTAAACAAAACATCTGGCCTGAGCCTACATTCCCACGCCTGAACCCCACTCCTGAATTCTCTGCTGTTGAGTCTAGTCTCCTCACTTTCCCTGGATGTCCCTTGCCCGGGCCTGGGCCATGCCTGCTAAGTAGCACTTTCTGTCTCCCACGTCTCCAGTTGACACCCTAGTGGGGAGGTAGAATGAAGGAACGACCGAAGTGTTCTGAGGGTGGGGCTGGGCCCCACACTATACTTTCCTGCACCTTTCCCTTTGCCTGGGTTCCCTGACCTTCCAGAGCTCCTCAGGATGTTTGCCCGGGGATGCCAAAATGAACCCTCAGGGAGCCCTGGGGAGAACGTGTCTCTGCCCCATCGGAAAGTCACACAACACCGCAGCTGGGGAAGGCTGAGGTAGGAGTCAGTGGTGATGGGGTGGGCAGCGGGGGGAGGGGGTCCCTGGCTCAGGAGTCGGCCAACCGGGGTCAGGTCCCAACCCTGCCTTCTAGCGCCAGGACCTGTGCCTACATAGAATGAGTGTAATGGCAGCTCCTTTCTTGGGAGGCTGAACTACAGTGAGAGATCGATGAAGTTCCACGAGCACAGTAGGCAGATTTTAGCAGCCCCTTATGTCACCCTAAGGGGATTTCAGACAAATGGTTGACCTTCAACCACCTTTGTGCCCTAATCGCGCTATTCCTTGACTGCCACCTCCAAGGCTCCTTATTTCACAACAAACATATGGTTGCAATGGTCCATCCTTTCTGCAGATGAGGGGACTCGCAAGCTGGGGCTGTGGTCCAAGGACACGCAGTCTGTAGGTGGCAGAGCAGGGTTCAGTGCAAGTTGGCTTGACCCGAAGTGTGCTTCTTCTTCTCTGTGACCTCTGCCACAGTCCCTCATGCTGACCAGGGGTCCTTGAGCTTTCCTGGCCCTCCTGGGTCTGGTGGCTGAGGCAGGAGAGGCAGCTGCCAATGTGCAGTGAGCTCAGGGAGGGCCTGGGGTCCCCTTGGCAGACCCCCTTGTTTGCTACACACCCTGAATTCCTACCATTACTCATGCTGCTGTGGCTCCTGTAGCATGTGGGCAAGCCCCCTGGTGTAATGCAATCCACTGTCTGCCTCTGATGGCAGGGCACAGCCACGGAGGACACACCGGCACCTAGTAT
This sequence comes from Canis lupus dingo, assembly GCF_003254725.2. NCBI lineage: Eukaryota > Metazoa > Chordata > Mammalia > Carnivora > Canidae > Canis > Canis lupus. The sequence goes on along the minus strand of NC_064261.1, from coordinate 30,509,890 downwards.
CTGAGGACGGGGTCCCAAGCAGGGGATGATCTCATGAAGAGGAGGAACCTTGGGTCCTAGAGCGGCCACCCTGGGACCAGGGCTTGTCACCAAAGGGAGAAAAAAGGCTTTACCATGGAGAGCAGAGAAAAGGAGAGAATGATGTTGAGTTCCTACTATGTGTGGGTGCTGCCTTTATGTACACTGTGTCATCCAGCTCTCTCAAAAACCTTGTTGGGTCCCCATGTTATAGAAAGGGAAAGAAAGCACAGCAAAGTTAAGCAATTTGCCCAAGGCCACACAGTTAATGCCGCAGAGGCAGGCTCAATGCAGGCCTGTGACAACTTTGTAATTTTGCCAGGACATAGTTCCCTCTGCTGCAGATGTGCTCATGGGAAGGGATTTGTGTCTTCAGTGGAGCTAGCTGGCCTGGGTAGAAGCAGGGTTAACCAGCAGGAACCGTTGCCCCATCAATCAAGGGTCCGGCCCTGGCAGCTCTTGCCGCCCACCTGGGATGGCCAGAAGCCTGGAGGTGCTTCAGCCCAGTTAGTCATCCCAGGTGAGCGGCAAGCAGGCACCCATCGGGAGGTTTGCCTCCACCCCCCACACTTGAGATGAGAAAACAACAAAAGTACTGCATCTGGCCTCAACCCTGAGCTCGGTGCCCAGGCGCATTACTCACTTCCTTCCTGGGACCTCCATGGGAGGGGGTGCTGACTCCTGCCAGCACTGTGGGTCATAGTGGGGTGCAGGTGGGCGTCGCCGGGTCACTCACGTCCCCTCACTGGACCCCATGGGGACCCAAGGTGAGCCAGGACATCGGGCTGAGCCTAGGATGCCTCTGCTGGAAATATATATTAAATGAGAATAAAGCGATTTGGCTCCACTTGAAAGTAAAGTAGGGTCTCCAGAGAAAACGGAGATAAAGCAGTGAAGTCCAACGACGAGAAACAGTCTGCCCCAGTGACAACCACTGGGTGCTTTCGTCCCTGCCCTTCACACACATGGACTTGATAGTTGGTGTTGCTGTCACCTTTCCTGGGTCCTAAGCACCCCCGGGCTTCCCCCAAACCATTTGTTTACCTGTTCTAGCTTTTGGAGGGAGGCGATGTCACTTCGCTCTCTAGATGTGCAACGGAAGCTTCAAGAGCTTGACAAAGCCGGGCTCACACATACTGAGATACAGGCAGAGAGGAAGGATTCGGACTGCAGAGTCCAAGTTCCTGGAGAGTACCATAGCCGCTGCCGTGATCCCGCATCTGCTCCCTGGCCTCCCATCAGAAGCACGTCCCCCACCGCAACGAGTTCAGGGCAAACAGCAGGTGTCGTTCTGTATGCGATTCCCCATGCCATGGCCGGAGAGCAGTCTGCCACCCTCTCCTGGTGCTGGCCACCTTAGTTATTTCGAATTTCTCACCATTATGAGCACACTGCCGGGAACTGCTTCGAGTTACGGTGATTTCTCTGGGCAGTGCTTACCATGGATCGTGAGGCCAGAGGGTGGGGACACTTTGAAGAACTTCTAGGAAGCACCGCCCCGTGCGGGCGCCTGATTTCAGCTCGCTGGGCAGAGATGAGACGGCTCCTTCAGAGGCTCCGTGTGGCCCAGCGTGGCGCTCCCTGCTGATGAGTCACGGGAGGCAGCACACACAGCTGAGCCTTCCCAGGGGCGCAGGTGTCGTGGCCTCTGCCACACTTCAACCCAAGCTCAGGATTGAGGCCTGTTTCAAGGTGATAAAAATGAGTCTCCAAGAGGCGAAGTCAGTTACCCAAGGTCACACAGCCTGGGCCCAAACCCACGTTTTGCAAGACACCAGCCACTAATTCTTCAGCAGTTCTAGTTAACTTTCCCCACCAGCTCAGCGCCCACAGGTGCCAGCTTACTGTCTGAAGCATCTCCTGGAGATTTTCACAGAGACTGGGGTTTGGCTCAGTCCTCACCTCCTGCTGGCCTCTCTCTAAATTATATTTTAGGCTCTGCCCACTTCTCTGCATCACCTCTTGCTGGTTCAGTAGCCTCTGGAGGTTTTGTGTCTGGTGGGCTCGTGCTGAGCCACTCTTGCCCTTTTCTCCACTTAGCAGTCAGAATGGTCTGTTAAGGACCCAAATCCCCCCAGGTGGCTCCCCTGCCCTGGCCTTTCAGGGACTCCCCCCTGGGTGTGAGGTGACTCACCTGGAAACCTGCTGAGATGAATTTGATTCAGTGCCTGCCCCATGCCAGGTACAGTGCTAGACACGATGGGAACAGAACCAGACAGAACTTAGGAGGCCTGCCTCCTGTGTCCCCTCCTTCCCTCCCTCCCTCCCTGATCCTGTCCCATCCCTACCTGAGTGCCCACTGGGCCCCAGACATTGGGGCCCTCCTTTCCCTCATGCAGACAGGCCAAGCCTTCACCTAGAACACTCTTGCCCTTCCTCCCCGAGTTCTGACTGCTTCCTTTCTTTCCCAGAAAACCCTCCCTACACGCAGGCCGGCGCTGTGTATCTCACTATTGTCTTCACAGAAGACATATGCCTCCCCCAAAACATGTGCCTCCCCAAAGCACACCCACCCACACACCACAGCTTCCCCCAGACAAATTGTCTGTTCATAAACTTTCGAGGAGAAAGGGGATAGGGGAATGAATTTCTAGCCACCTTGGTCATGTTTTTGCATTCATAATAAATATTTTCACATTCATTTTAAAAAAAGTCCAACAAAGACAGCACACTCCATGAGAACAGTGACAGGATATTGGCCACATCATAATGATAGTTGTTCATTTCAATGGCTCCCCCCACCTGGGTGGAAACCCTTCTGGATCGCCTTCCTCACAATTTCAGTAAGACCCTTATCAATTATTTGGTGAGCCAAGAGGCCTTCCTCCTCCCGTGTTTGGTCTTCCACGAACTGGACTCACTGATTCTGGTGATCGCAGTGACACGGCTCAGAGAAATCTCCTGGTAGAAGGACTTAAAGGCCTCTTGCAGTGGCCTGGGCCTGGCCCTCTGCAGGTGGGGTGGAGGTACAGCTGGCCACATCCCTCCGTCTGTCCAGCCTTCGAAAGAGCCACCCTCTGCCCCTCTCTGATTCACCGCAAAGGTAGTTATGAGGCTCGACTCCTCTTGCTGTCCCCACTGGGCTTCACGAGGCCTTAGTGCAAAGAACTCCTCAACTGGGCCGTGTTTCCTCTATTATAATCGCCACTTTCTGATTTTCTCTCTTCCTTGATGTCTTCAGCAGGAGAGTGCAGAAGAGCTAGGGTACTCTTAAGCCCTTGCAGCGGGAACAGGAGACAGAGAGGGATCACCATTGACACCTGCAGGTCTGTAGCCTGCCAGGCCTGCCAGGCCCCAAGAGGGAGAATGGGATCCTCCAGGAGTGAAAGAGACCAGCCCAATGACAGCAAAACTAGTTTTCCTGGGTTGAAAACCATGAATTCCCAAATAATGAGGTTAATGAAAAGATGGGGTGAGCACATGTGACCATGTGCCAGAGCTGCTTATGACAGCAAGGCTCGGGTAAGTACCTCCTGGGTGCCAGCTCCATGCTGGGCATCGTGAGGGCCACACACGGTTTCTGACTACTGGAGACTTGATGGGCTGGGGGCCTGACACAAGCTGGGGCCTGGACAAAGCGCTCCTTCTCAGCTTTCTGCTGATGAGTTGAGTAGCACTGGACATCACCCATGGGAAACTATTCTTCCCAGCTCCAGCCAAGACTGGGGATTCCTTCTTGTGGAGAAGATTGACTTCTCTTGGGAAGCCTTTTCTCTTCTTGCCAAAGGCAGAAATGAGGTCTCTTTTTTCTACCCTGAAACTCTGAGCTTGACCCACAGGAAGGCACTGGGCATTCCTGCTGGACAGGCCCACAGGACTGAGGCCTGGCTGAGTTGGGGGCCCCCTCCTTCTGCACCCAGAGGCTGGATGTGCCTCATCCACGTTCTGGGTTGCAGGCCATGGGTTAACCTAGAAGGAAGGAGGAGTAATTGTACAGAAGTCAGATATTCTGCAGCGACCCCAAGCAAGGCCAGGCTTCCTGGTAGGGCAGCAAGGCACATGAGGGGAAGCACAGCACAGGGGAGTGAGGGCAGGGGAGCTGGTCAGCCCCAGGCCTCACAGTTAGGAGTGGGCCCATTCCTTACATGGCATTTGGTGAACGAGAAATGCATGCAGAGCCAGCTCCCCTAGGACAAGTGGCTTGCTTGAGGGAAAAAGTATATAGGGATGTGTGTGTGTGTGTGTGTGTGTGTGTGTGTGAAAGTGCTGAACCACTAAAAGTTGCACACTTCAGAGCCCAAGAGATGCTGCTGAGGCCCCCGCCCCAACAGCACACAGCCCCCTGCTTGGGCTCTGGAGGCCCGGCCCAGCTAGCGGCACCAGCTCTCAGGCATCGGCACACAACAAATATTTACCCACAGACAGCCTGGCCTGCTTCCTGTCTCCCGCTTGGAGCTGGGGGCTGCACAGAGGCTGGTGGGATTCTCATGATACCCTCAGCAGCAGAGACTTGGAGCCACATAACCACAAGGCATGGGGGATGGTCTCCCAAGGGGACTGTGGCCTCACTCAGGCAGGGGGGACTCCCTCCTGCTGACAGGCAGTGGACAGTGAGCAGCACTTGGATGGAGTTGTGGCCACAGGTGGGCACGCCCAAGGAGCTCTGATGGGTGTGGGAGAGGAGCTTGAAGCAGCCCGCACTTCCCGCAGATCAAGCAGAGGCTCGGAGAGAGTAGAGTTGATGCATTCGCAGGAATGTAGCTTCTTGAGACCGTCAGGGTTGCTTTTGGTGAGCAGTTCCATTCATTCAGCAAATATTTACCAAGCTCTGGCCAGATGCCAGGTCTTGCCCCAGAGAGCTGTTGGGAGGCTCTGGGAGGTGACGTGGTGGCAGGAAGGGCTCAGTGCTTGCTTGCCAGCAGAGTCATGCTGCCCACAGGCCCCACCACTCGTGGGAGGACTGGAGACAGGGTCCCTGCGCATCAGAGAAATTTATCTTGTCTCCCTCCTCTCCTTAGACCCACTTGGCTATGGAACGGATAGATCTGAGCCTTGCTTATGTGAAAGCTGTGGAAGGAAAGAGCCAGAGCAAAGGATCAGAACTCTACCTTGAGGCCTTGTTGCTTGTAGCCAAGGGCGCTGGAAGCTCGAGGCTACCCTGCCAGCAAAAGTAGAATTGCCTCCTAATCCTTCCTTTGTCCTTAAATTCTTCTTTCTCAGAGAACATCAGAGCTGCAAACCACTTTATCTTCCTGTCCAGTATCACCTTTCACTCTGTTCCACTGGCCTGGGGGCTTTCTCTCACCTTTCTGCCATGGAACAATCCATATTTGAAGACCTCCAAAGACAGGAAGCTCAGTACTCTCTAAGCACACAGGTAGTCTGAGTGAGTGGCTGTCCTGAGGCCAAGAAGGCAGCAAGGGGAGGCTGGAGCACATGAGAAGGCCATGGGGACTCAGGAAATGCTGGTGTGCTGGGAGAGGCCACAGGAGACAAGGACAGGGAGCCCGAGAGCCAAATGGTAGGCACCTGACCAGCTTGGAAACCAGTATGCACAAGACACATGGACTCTCTGTATGTAGACTACCTGCTACCCTTGAATCATCCACTGCCTGACGCCCTTGGGACCTGGCGTGGGGAATGGTGAGAGCCAACTCTTCACACCCCCCAGCACAGCACATGCCTGGGAGCATGCTTGCATATGCGTGGGCCATGCAGGAGGCCAGAAAACAAATGGCAGTAATGTCCACCTTGCCAAAAAGGCCCAAGGAACCACCAAATCCAGAGCTAGCATGCTCCAGCTGCATACTCAGGCCCCAGACCCCAGGTGTCCCTGGGGACCGGGTTGATGGAGGAGTTGAGCTTACTATCAGTTTCTGGCAGCTTCTAATGAGTAATGAAAGGGAGTAGATCCAAGTTTTGCCAAACAAGTGATTGACCTTAAGTGCAGCATGGTAAACAGGACTCTGGAGGAGGAATTGGCTCATTGTTGGACCTGGTGGAGACCAATAGAACCTGCTATGGGAAGAGGCCATTAGGCATCTCTTGTTACATCTGTCGCTCTTCTCTTCACACATCCAACAGGATACAGACCAGTTTTCTAAGGCAACTGGGCTTGCTCAGCTGCTGTGAAGGCCTGGGTCTGTGAATGGTTTCTGCATCTTTCTGGATGTCAGTGATGCTCTGTGCGGCTCGTGTGTGGCTTCCTGCCCTGTAGGTACAGGCATACATAAAAGTCACGTCTGTGGTTCAGGGGATGAGTTCAGACTCCAAAGCTTTAAAGATCCCTTTATGCATCCTGCCTGCCACACTCCAACCTGGCACTGCTCTGCCTCCCTCTTAGGTCATCTGTTGGCCACATTATAGGCACAGTGGGAAAAACATGAACATTAGGATCCTGGAAACTGGGTTCCAGTGGAGGTTCCCTTGCTTACTAGTTGGTTGCTATTGAACAAGAACATGTTTACAAACATTTTCTGTGTTTGCAACCAGGAATAATAAAAAATGATCAGCCCCAAAGGCTGTGAAGGGAACCAAGTGGGTTAAGACATGTGAGAATCCCCCACTGAGCTTGTCTGGACCACACAGGTGCCCCCTCCAGCAGAGCTGGTTCCCTGCCCTTGGCCCAGGGTGGCCTTAGGAGACACTTCCTTCATGGGGAGCCTGAGTGGTGGTTGTGTCCCCCATCCCTGGACCATGATGACGCCCCACTGTTTTAGGCTGGAGCATCCACCTGCCTCTGTGGTTCTGTACCCATAGCCAAAGGACCCTAACCTAGCTCTGTGGACAGCCCTAACCAGACATGGTCAGCACACCCAACTGCCTGGCCTCCCCTGGAGGTGCTGGTGCTCAGGCAGCTGCAGATTCCTGGGACATGGGAACAGCCCTGGGGCCCTCTGAGCATGCCCACTGCCACCATGCTCTACCCAAGCAAGGACAACAGGGTTCACTGTCTAGAAGAGACATTGGCCCCAGCACTCTGGTCCTCTTCATGTCACTACAACCAGGAACTGTTGCAAACATTTCATCAGGGCTCAGAAGAACCCAGAGGAAGAGAAAACACACACAGTCTACCTCAATTTTGCAATCTCATGAGAGAGATCAGCTTAGCACCCAGGAAACAATTAGAGAACAAGATAGTGTCCTATTACCAACTTCATGTGCCTCAGAGGGCATAAGTCACAAGTCTTTGTTTACTCAGCTACTAAAGGGTTTTCATGCCTAACTTCTCAGAACCCCAGGGAACTTTCATGGGCCTTAGGGGATGAGGAAGGACTAGTGGGCAGGGACCCAAGATCCCCCATGCTTTAGCTCCCCACCCAGAATAATCAACACTTATGTGTTCTCTATTGGCGATTACGGTTAATTTTATTGGAGGGGGGAAAAGAGTGTGGAAACTACTGGATGAGCTGAATTATAAGGTTTCTGAGCTTAGAATTGTTATTTAGAGAAGGAGCACGGAATGCTGTACAGGAGGAAGAGAGAGCACGATACATACGGGGCAGGAGATTTCATCTGTCCCAGGCTAGCAACTTGCCTCTCCCACTGGCTGGCTGTCAGGCCCCCTGTGTTCCTCTGGGTGGGGGTCCTAGGGTTGCATGGGTCTCAGAGCTTGAGGTGAAGTTCTTCATACACCCTGCAGCCTGAAGCAAGCACCCTCTTCACCTGCTGCTCCATGGAAGCCTAGCAGTGGGTTCTGCCGGAGGGAGAGCCAGCAGGACTGTGTCCTGGGTGACATAGTTTTACGGTCCGTTTTGGCTAAGGGTAATCTTATCTCTTCTACTTTGTTCTAGCAAAGCAAACAATACCGCGGTGATAATGCTGTATAAAATTTATAATGCACAATTGCATGATTGATATGGCACATTGAACTGTGCATACTGTGGGCACTTGATAAATGTAGGCATGCCCTTTGTCCCCAAGGTAAGAGAGTGGTGGCATTGCAGTGAAGACAAGGACTCTATTTACTGAAAAACATTTTTGTCATGTCCAGCTCCTCATCTTGGCATCATCCCAGGCATCTTCCAAAAAACATCAAGAGGTAGGAACTTCTGGCCCTATTTTTTAGAGGAGGAAACAAGGCTCAGAGACGGTGACTGATCAGTTGAGGGTGTCAGAGTCTGTATTTGACCTAGGACTGACCCCGAGCCATCGTTCGTTCTGTGACACCGCCCTGGTTCTCTCTAGGCAGCCCTTGCCAGGTCTGAGGCTGTGATTGGGAGGGAGTGGGCAACAGGGGTGGGGGGGCAGGGCTGGCACCTCTTCCTACCCACCCCATCACCTTGACATTCTGGGTCTTAAAATTCCAGAAGGTTGGGAAGGGGGCACGGAAGAGGTAAGCTCTGGAATCCAGGAAGTGGTCACGGGGTTTAGAAAATCCCGGGCAGTGGGCCATGGCTGGCAGCAGGGACTTGGCCGAGGAGGGGCAGAGGAGCAGGTCCCAGGTCTCGGCAACCAAGTCAGGCAGCCCCGATCAACGCCACCCTGGAGGGCTGCCTCAGTGAAAGCATCGCTGCTCAGCCCGAGCTCAGCTTTCTGCGCTTAAAAGCACAGAATGGAGCACAGAGGAGAACAGAGATACCCAAGTTCCCTCAGCGAGTTAGGGGTGAAACCCATCTCCTGCCTGTCTCCCACACGGTTCCCAGGTCCCAAGTCCCTCTGGGCCACACACTGAGCTCTGGTGTCCTTCGGTGCATGACCCGCTCTGGTTTTACCTGCTCGCTTCTCCAGCCATCAGCAAGTTGAAAGCTCATCTGGCCAGGCCCGTGCTTTTCCTGGTCTTCCTCCTGCAGCTCCCAACCTCAACTTTACCCATCAACACTGTCCGTCGTGTCGATGGGCATTTGTACAGTGTCACCTGACCCATTGACATCAGGTCCCCAGATCCCCAAGACAGGATGGTGGGAAAGATGAGGTCCCTGAGAGCAGTTCTGATAATTTGAAGCCCAGCACAGCCATTTACTCTGGATATGAGCCCAGCCCTGACTCCGGGAAACCTCTGTTTTCCATGTGCCAAATGGGCAGGATGGCCAGCACCACATGTCCCCGTGCAGGATGTGATAAACACAAAGCCTTGGACCGTGCTGACTGCTAGGTGACACACATGCTGAGCTCTCAAACAGTCCGTCACCTGCAGAAGCAATGGTCGATCTTCCTTGCTCTCAGGGTGGTCTTTATAAAGCCTGAATTGGCCAGCAATCTTCTTGGTGGACCTCCCATGTCCTTCCCCATGTCATCACCAGCTCTGAGCTCTGGGAACCCCAAATTCCTACAGCCCCAGCGCATACTTGCTTATGCACTTCCCTTCCCTGCACCTGCCTCTTCCCCACACATACTTCCAGGAGATCCTGGGTCTGAGGAGGCCTCCTGACATCGGTAGCTCCCACCTGACCCTCATCCTGGCCAAAGCCAGAGAGATGGTGGGTGGGAGTATGGTGTGCGTGCACATGTGACCAGGTACAGGTCAGGTCTCTGCTGCTCAGCCTGTCACCTGGTTTCCTTCCTAGCTGACTGCTTTATTTTGGCATTTGGCTTGAGTCCTCCATGACTTCCCCATTCTGTGGGCTTCCTTCCTCCTTCAGGCACTGTGAGCTCACCAGACAGGTTTTCTTCCAAGCCAGGTGGCTTTAGTGAGGCCAGGAATCCAGCTGGCCAATCTGGAGCCCAAAATGAAGCCCTGTCCCACTGCTTTCTTCTGGAAACTTCCCCTTGCTCCCTGCTCTAGGCCTGGCTCGAGCAAGAAGCATCTGTAGCCCAGAAACCCTGAGGACTTGGCAACTGCCTTCCCCCATGCCCTAGGCTTGGCCTGGAACCATCCCCCAGACCATTGACATAACTGTGAGTTGAGAAGGCTATCTCTAGGTGTGGGGCCTGGTAACTGTCAGGTGGGGAGAGGCTCCTCTCCAACCCCACTGTCTGGGAGCCCAAGGAATGGGCCAGAGCAGGAGCCACTGTTGCTCTGCATTGCCCAAGCACCAGGCATTGCACCAACACATCACAGTGATGGTGACATCTGACTGTCACCATAGGAAAGGGGCCATCGATAGTTACATGCTGAGGACATGATAGTTCCCAATCTGAGCCCATGCTCATGCTCCTGGAGCTGTGATTTCATGTGAAAATGGGTCATTTAGAAACTGCACACCAGTGCCAGGGATGTGAAAGCGTCAGAGCCATACCATGTCATCAGGAAACCCCAACATCGCTAAGGTGACCTCTCAGGAGGGCACCCTCTGGTGGAAGAGTCCTGGTGGAGATACTCAGGCAGTAGTAACCCCATCACCTTTCCTTCCCTGGCCACCACCCTCTGGCTCTGGGCTGCAATACCTGAGCTCAGTGCCCAGCAATGGATGGTTCTCGGTGAAGGCCAATCCCCTTGGCCTTCTGCCCCAGATGCACTGTCCTGCTGTGTAGATCAGCCGATCCTCAAGTCATCCCACCAAACATGATGAACCCTTTCTAGCACTGGGAGCTGATGAGCCGGGTATGATAAGAATCACAGATGTGGACTCAGGTGTCAGGGTTCTGGCTCTGGCTCTGGCACTCAACATTTAAGCCCATGTGGGCAGATCACTTCATTCCCCTGGGTCTCTGTGTCATCATTGGTTGTCATCCCTACAGCAGGGATTCTCGTGAATGCCACAGAAGATGCAGTAATATGCTACATGAAGGCCCTTAAAATGTAAAAAGTACGATGAGAGATCTCACTATCACCGTCCTCATCACCATTCGCAGCGTCCACGGCCAGAGCCTAAGGACCTGAGGTGAAATCAACAAAGATATAAAGCCCCTGGTGCAGAGCCAGGCCCACGGCCAGCCCTCAATAAATATTGGTTCTCTTCCCTTCCTACCCTTTCTGAACCTCCTCAAGCTGGTGGGTAAACAAATGCCTGCCTAGTGACTCCCCGAAAGAGGAGTTAATACGTAACATGCTGTTCTGGGGCTTGCCAATCCAGCCGGACTCCTAGAAACATTCCTACCTGCCAGCCAATTTCATACACTGGGTTGTAATCCACTGGACTCCTGCTGCCCAGGGCAATTTCCACACTGCTTCCCAGCCGCCCTGCCTGGTCGGGAGGTGTGAGCCCAGGCCACCGTGTGGGTCACCGGGTTCAGCTCTGCCTCTGAGTCCTTTTGGCATGACGATGTCTGCTGACATACAGTGTCATCCCAGGGAGCAAATCCTGAATCCCAAAACAAACAGATACACCCAACTAGCCCTCTGTTGTGCTCCACATCTCTCTGAAGACTTAATGTCTTTATTTCCCTTTTATCTCTCTGGTTCTTCATACAGATTACGGGCTAACTCAAAATCCAGGCTCTGGTTGTGTACGTGTGTATGTGTATGTACCTCTTTTTCTTATCAAGATCAAGAATTCCTTTTCAGATGGAAGTTCACAGTCAGGTGCTACGGGCTGTGATTGTTTGGTTTGGGTGTGTGTGCCGTGGCTAATCCAGCCTTCCTCTTCTTGAACCCAGAAGTCCCAGAGAACTGGATGTGGACTTGTCATTACTTTTGCCCCTCGAGTGAGGAGTCATCTTGAGGGCAATGCTCCTCTTCCTTCTGCTCAAGTCACTTGAGCACCATTGCCCCAATGTCCCCTGCCTCACAGAGGCAGGGGTGGGCTAGGCAGTCTGGGGTGGGCTAGGCATCTGGAGGAGGCAAAGGCAAGGCTTCCGTTCAAGGAGCATCTCTCGGGTCTGCCTGTCAGCCACATGCTGATGGGCCCTATCTTCATTCAGAGGCAATTGGCGCCAATAAGAAGTGCTGCGTGCATCCAGCAGTTTGTGAACTGGGGACTTCAGGTGTTTTCTCTGAGGCCTGAGGCCTCAGGGATGGGAAGAGTTGGTAGATCAGAGTCAGCGAGGGAGCTCCTGTGGGCATCCGGAAGTAACACTGGGCTGGTTTGTAGGGAGACTTCTATGTGAAGGAGACCATTAGCAGTAATGCCGTCGAGTTCAGGGAACTAAGAGGGATGGAAGGCACCGAGGGATTGGCCAGTGTGGGAGCTGTTTCCACCCCTAGGGCCTAAGTGCTGGATTCAAAGCTAGAGATGTGGAAGGAGGCTGTCCCACAGAAGCTGGAGCTCCCAGGGGCACCACCAGTCCCAGAATGAGACAAAAGAGGGCAAGCAGGATCCCCTGAACCCTCTGCCCCTGCCCCGTGCAGTACCCTGCCAGGACTTCCCATTGGAAATCCAGATGGGAGCCAGGGGGTAAGGAGCCCGGGGGACATGCTCCAAAGAGAGCATCTTGCTGGGGCACAGAGCAGGGCAAGGGCAAGAGGGATGCGAGGGACAACCGAATTATCAACATGCAAAGCTCTGGGCAGGAGTTTGGTGACAGGGTTCCAACCCCCACTTGGCCACTAATTCACATGCTTTTTGACAGGTTGCTCTGCCATGCTCAGTATCAGCTGCTTTCTCTGGGAATGGAGGTGTTGGACGAGGTCAGTGATTCTCAGGGCTTGCTGCACTTACTGCTTGTGCACCCAGGACAATTTTAACAGCACACTACTTGTGTCTCAATAGCCACTCTGCCCCTCTCCATCATGGAAATAGAAAGAAGCCATGTCTGGGCTACCTCTCTTTATTGTGTGGTCCACCACATGGCACATTTGTAGTTGGACCTGAACAACTGGCAGGTAGAGGGGAGATTCATCTGTGAGCCCATCCGAGAGGGCTTGGGGCTGGTGTGAGGTGACTGTAAATGGTCAGGACAAGAGGGGCCAATGTCACTGACTTTTGTTTATGGTGGAGATATAAAGTTTCCTTGTAAAATACTTTATTGGGTTTTTTTAAAAAAAGTAAGTCTATTGAAGAAAAGTGTGGCTGTGGATAGACGGTGTGGACATGACAAGAATCATGAGGGTGATGGTGGTGGTAATGAGCAAGTGATCTTGCTATAACTGAAATTTAAGGAGGAAATAATACCAAGGCTACACAAACTCTTCCAGAAAATGAAAGAGCTCATTTTCAGCTCATGCTATGAGGTCAGCATTACTTTGATATAAAAACTAGATAGACACACTACAAAAAAAGACTTCAGGCTTATCTGTCATGAACATAGCAATGAGCAAAAGTTTTAATCAAATTTAATCCAAAAACATGTAAAAAAAAATTGACCATGACCAAATGGGGCTTCTGAGAGGAATGCAATATAGTTTATTTTTTTATTTTATTTTATTTTTTGCAATATAGTTTAATATTAGAAAATCAATCGATGAAATTCACCATACTAACTGACTAAACAGGACAAGCATGGGATCATCTCACTAGATGCAGAAAATACATGTGACAAAATCCAGCACCCATTCATAATACTTTCAGCAAAGTAGGAACAGAGAGGGGAATGCCCTCAATCTGACAAAAAGGCATCTCCAGAAAACCTACAGCTATTATCACACTCGATGCCAAAAGACTAAGTGCTGTTCCCCTCCAAATGGGTAGAAGATTCAAAGAAATACGTCACCAAAGAAGCTACGTGGATGGCCAATCAGCACAGAGGAAGATGTGCTTTTCATCAGTCATTCAGGAAACGTACATGTAAATCACAAAATACTACTGCACATCGGCCTATGAGAAGGACCCTTCGGGTTTGTTCTGCTGTGTTGCTGAATGTCTGCCCGGCAGGAGACACCTGGCTACCTCTAATTTAGCCTAGGAGACACACATCGTCTTCCCACCCTACTAGATGAGCTCTTAGCTTCACTCAGAAACCACTACATCCTGCTTCACTTTTTTCTTTGGCATTTTCAGGAATGAAAAGAGAACCATCAATGTATGGAAACATCACGGTCCTTGCAACAAGGGGAGGCAGAGTACAGTGGCGGGAAAAGTCTAGGCGACACTGTTGAGAAACTTCTCTGCACCAACTTCCAGGGTCCCTATTCTGACCCCGGTCTTTTGTCCACTTGCCATGTTCCCCCGTCCTAAGTGATGAGCACCTCCAGCACTCCTCTGCCTCTCCAGCACCCTGGGGCCTCCCTGACTCCTCTTGTTCTTCCACAGCCACATCTGGTCCTTCTCCGGGTTTGCATGGACCCCCACCTTTCCAGTGTGTGTGCAGTAGTCCCCACCTGCCTGCACATCTCGTGTGCACTTTTGCCAATGTTTCCCCTGGGATCTGCGATAAACCCTCTGCCTGAGAGCTTTCCCATCTCCTCTCATTGGGAGACATTCACATAGGTCTCTGGTCAGGCACCACTTCTTCCAGGAAAGCTTCCTGTTTGACCCCTTCCGTTACCACTGTTCCTAGGGTAGGGATGTCGTGTCCCAGGCAACCTGTGTAAGCCACTGAGCCCCCAGCAGGAGTGGGTAAGGGCCCTGGGAGAGCTGAAGCCAGCACTCAGGATGATGCTGAGCAGTCGTCCCTGCTAGGAGCAGGTTTTTTTGTAAAATGATCAGCATACACCAATAGCAGAGAGGACAACTTATTTATTTAGTTTTGAGACAGAGAGAGCCCACATGTGCAATAATGTGGGGAGGGGTAGGGCAGCCCGGGTGGCTCAGTAGTTGAGCTTCTGCCTTCGGCCCAGGGAGTGATCCTGGAAACCCAGGATCAAGTCCCATGTCAAGCTCCCTGCATGGAGCCTGCTACTCCCTTTGCCTGTGTCTCTGCCTCTCTCTCTCTCTCTCTCTCTCTCTCTCATGAATAAAGAAATAAAATCTTTAAAAAAAAAAAAGGTGGGGATGGGGAGAAGGAGAGAGAAAACCTTACACAAGCTCCACACCCAGCGCAGAGCCCCACATGGGGCTTGATCTCACCATGCTGAGATCATGACGTGAGCTGAAGCCAAGAGTTGGAAGCTTAACCTACTGAGCCACCCAGGCACCCCAGAAAGAGCAATTTAAAACAAGCCCTCTGCACCTGTCAGTCAGCTTTAACAATTATCTATCTATTGGGGCCAGTCCCAGCTTCCACCACCTGTTGGGTCCTTTCACCCATACAGACCTCAGTATGCCTCTCTAAAAGAAAGAGCCTCTCTTTCAAAATTCTTAACGCCATCATTATCAAATAAAAAATATGAACAAGACATTTTTAATGTCATGTAATATCTATCCATTGACATTTCACCTATTGTCTCCCAAATGTCTTTTACAACCAAGTATTCAAATCCAGACCCAGATAGACGCTGCACATTACTTTGGCTCGTTACCTCTTCCATATCTCTTTAATCTGCAACAGCATCCACCCTCCGCCTTTTCTCTCTAATGCTATTTGTTAAAAACAAAACAAACAAGCAAAAAAACCCTGGTTCATGCCTCCTTAGAGCTCCCCATGTTCTGGGTCTGGCGGACTGCTGATTGCATCTCCATGTCATTGTCCCGCATATCCCCTATCGCCTGTATTTCTTATCCACATATGGTCAGACCCAGAATCTTGGTCAGATTTGGCTTCAGTTTTTCACAATGCCCTCTGAGAAGTGGTGCTGTGTGTTACCTGTTGCATCATAAGGCGCATGTCCGATCTCCTCTTTCTGTGACATTACAGCTGATCTGTGGGTCCAGGTGCTGTAGGCTGGCCCATCGACCATAAATTTCCCAACATCAGCCTTTTGGTTCATGGTTTTAGTGGCCATGGTGGCCCATTATTTTATTAGGGTTTGCAAAGTGGTAATATGCTATTATTCATGTGCATTTTCTGGGTGAAATTTATCTATAACACTCTTTTCTTCATTAATGATTTCCCTAGACTGAAGTTTATATAGCAAAGGCAGGAAAAATGTTTGATCCTTTCTCTTTTAAAATAATAATTTTTAAAGGTTTTAAAAAATAAGCTGTTGGTTTCCTAACATCCTCCAAAGGCTATTGGTTTTTGGATGAGTTTTTAAAAATATCATGAACTCTATATTTGGGTTATTTCAATAAATTTTAGTTATTATTATTTTTGACAATAAAGTTACCCCAGCATTGGTCAATTAGAACCATTTTGAGTTGATTCCTTCTAATAACTGTAGAAATTTGGGATGACTTCTTTGCATCTTGGTATAACGAGATTGTGTTGCTCACCTTATATTTGTCTTACCTCAGCCCTAAAATCATCCATTTCTCCCAGGCTCCTTGGTTCTTTGGAGACTCCAGTCTGGAGCTATAATGCTCCTGCCTCCGAGATGGTGCTACTTGCAGGGCTTTTCAGTGAATAGGCCTAGGAGGTATCTGTTTTCTTTATGAAAAGGAAAACACATCATTAGTTTATATTGATATTTCCAATTTGGGTTTAAGATTACAGGATTTTTAACTTTCCCTATACTGCCTTATACTTGTATCTCTTTGCTATTATGCTGAAAATCTTGGCTCCTAACTATATTAACATCACTCTTTATCCACAAAGCAATAGGGGTTCTTAACCCAGTATGAATGGAAGGACTTTGGGACTGTATGTATATGTCCCTGTGGCTGGATACAGAATGGTGTGGGGTAAAAAGTGTGAGTGTGTGAGTTGAGTGAATGTATGAGTGTGTTAGCACATGGGCATTTTCCTTAGGAGAGGATCACAGTACTCATCATATTGTCCAAAGGATTCTCAGTCTTGGTACTACTGATGTTTTGGGCTTGGTGGCGGAGGCTGTCGCATGCACTGCAGCACCCCTGGCCTCTACCCACTAGATGCCAGTAGCACCCTCTCAGTCGTGATGATCAAAATCTTCTCCAGACGTTGCCCGAATGGCTTCTGGTTAAGAACTAACAGTCTAGAGCACCAGAATATTACAAGTCTATTTCACAGGCTGCAATATTTTTAACATTTCTGGAATATTGTGGAGTGGCTTTCAGAAATGCCATGGGAGGACTACAGTGATTGCTTTAGTTTGCTAGAAACTTCATGACCAAGTACCACAAAGTGAGTGGCTTAAACAATGAAAATGTGTCATCTCACTGTTCCGGAGGCCAGAAGTCTGAGATCAAGGTGTGGGCAGGGTTTGTTCTTTCTAAGGGCTGTGAAGGAGAATCTGTTCCATGCCTCTCTCTTAGCTTCTGGAGGTTTGCTGGCAATATTTGATGTTCCTTGGCTCGTAGATGCATCAGGCTGATCTCTACTTTCATTTTCACATGGAGTTCTCCCTGTGTGCACATCTCGGAGTTCAAATTTCCCCTTCTTAGAAGAGCCGCAAGTCACACAGGATTAGAGTCCACCCTAATAACCTCACATTGACTACATCTGTAGAACCCCTATTTCTAAGTTCTGGGTTCCCCATTCCAAGGTACTAGGGGATTGGGACTTCAACGTATCTTTTTTTGGGAGTCACAATTCACACCATAACAGTGAGGGCACTACCATCCTCGACTAGCAGCAGGTGGACAGCAGCCATTGAGAACAGACGCTTGGAGCCGCACCTTCTGGCTTGCAAGTTCACCATTTGCTATCTGTGCATCCGTGAAATGAGGTAATGCTTTCCCCAGTTCCTAGGGGAGTTACAAAGAATAAAGGAGTTCCCATGTATGAAGTCTTTGGTCCGGGGCCTGGCACATAATAAGTGCTCTGTGGGTGTTACATGAGTAAAACCATCAGTACAGTCGTTGAGACTATAATCAGTCCAGGGCAGACTGGCTGTGAAGGGTACATGAAGGAAGTAATGACACTAGTTCAGAATCCGGAGCCTCTTCACCTTGGCTATGCTTATAGGGCGCCCTTCCCTAAGGATAAGAGGAAAGAAGGACTTCATTTAGTGTCTTCTATGTGTGTAACATTGGGGCAAGGACCTCACGAATAGATCTTTTTCCTACTGAGAATGAATGAGAGGCTTGTGGACATGGATGAACTGCATGGCCCGGAGACCAAGCCCATTCTCCTTCCTCTCCACCTCTTTCCTGTGGGTGAAGAGCATGGGAGCCCTTTCCCACCACCCTCATACTCTCCCAACTTATCCTGGTGGGGTGAGCCCTGGCCAGAGCACCAAGAGCCCTCTGGGCTACTCTGGTATTCAGCTCTTCACTGCTTAGTCTGCAAAATAGGGGCTGAGGCACCTGCCAGAGCCTACCCCATGGGCTAGGTGCAAAGATGATCTGAAATGTGTTGGCACTCCTGGCCAGTCCAAGTGACACGTTGCTAGGTACCTCAGACACACGAAGCTTTGCAGAGTGAAAACCCCCTAAGGAGCTCTCCTTCTTAAAGTTGGCAGATGGATTCTGGTCTCAAGACCACCAAATCCCACATGACAGATTTAGAACCTATACACTTGTTCTTCCTTTACAATAAAAAAACAAAAAATAAAACCTTAACATTAGACACAAAGCCCATTTGCTTACATATTTTGCAATATTGGACTGTCCTTACAGTTTACATTCAGCCGTGTTTGGGGACATGGTGGCTGCCCTCTAGGTGTGATGGAGTGTAGCCAGCAGGAAACTGAGGCCTGCTGGGACAACAGGCTCAGCTCTGCCCTTAGGTTGTCCAGTGACCACACACAAGACAGACTCCTCCCACCCCCGACTCTCAGGGCTGGCGCTCATGGCACTCTACTGTTCCTCTCATGCCCTGAGTCTTTTTTTTTTTTTTTAAGATTTTATATTTATTTATTTATGAGAGACACACACAGAGAGGCAGAGACATAGGCAGAGGGAGAAGCAGGCTCCCTCAGGTTCCTGGATCCCAGGACCCCGGGATCACACCCTGAGCTGAAGGCAGATGCTCAACCATTGAGCCACCCAAGTGCCCCTCATGCCCTGGCTCTTTCTCAGTGCTGTTCTCTGCCACCCTGCAAATGAAAGCTGGCCAATCCCGGGGCAGGAGCCACAAGGACATTACACACAAGCCCAGTCCCTGTGCACCTGCCTTCACAGACCCCATTATCTTCTATACCTTCATGTTGGTTTGTGGGACTCATCAGATCACAGCTGACCACCTCTACGTGCTTTATACTTACTTTTATATTCTTCCTAATAACCCAGAGGAATGATACTCTCCATAGTTCTATTTTTAGACTTTTAATTTTAAAATTAAAAAAATTTTTATTTTAAAATTTTATTTACTTTAGAGAGAGAGAGAGAGAGAGAAAGAGAGAGAATGAGAGCACAAGCAGGGGGAGCAGCAGGCAGGGAGAGTGGGAGAAGCAGACTCACCCGCTGAGCGGGGAGCCCAATGTGGGGCTCGATCCCAGGACCCTGGGATCATGACCTGAGCTGAAGGTAGATGCTTAACGGACTGAGCCACCCCAGGTGCCCCCTAAACTTTTTATACTGAAATAATCTCAGACTTGAAAAATGTTGCAATTGTACCTCATATACCCTTTACCACTTCCCCTAATGCAGATGCCCTGTGGACCCTGGTAGGCTACCAAAGCCAGGACATGGATGGAGGTAAGACACTTCTAAGTCACCTACACAGTCCTTGTTTAAATTTTGCAAGTTTTCCCACTAACATCCTTTGTCAGTTCCAGGATGTCCCCAGGCTGCATTTAGTGCTCGAGTGTCCTTAGAACCCTCCAGGCTGGGACGGCCTCTCCCTTTGTCATACCTTGGTTTTCATGACCCAGACACCTTTGAGGGGTTCTGACCAATTATGTTGTACAAATGTCTCTCAGTTGGGGCTTGTCTTATGTTCCTCATGTTTAAATTCCAATTGTGCATTTTGTGAACCACATAAGGGAGACTATGCCCTGCTCAGTGCAGCACATCAGGAGACACTTGGTGCTGCATTAATCTCATTTTATTTTATTTTATTTTTTCATTAATCTCATTTTAAAGATGGGCAGACCACAGCACTCAAGAGTCAAACACTCAAAAAAAAAAAAAAAAAAAAAAGAGTCAGAAACTCAATAAAAATGCAGCTAATAGCTAACACTTGTCAAGCACTTACCCATGCTCCAGGGTAGGTAATATATGGGGATATATTTAATCACTTATGTATCTGGAGCACCATTAGCAGATTCCCCTGACTCATCAGCCAGCCAGGAAAGGAATGGGGAGAGGACAGAGAGTGGGAAGCAGGGGCAGCCAGAGTAAAGGACAGACACGTCCAGGAAGGGGCCCTCGGAGGCAGGCACTGGGCCTCCTGGGTGCATCAGACCCAGGCAGATAGGGACAGAGCTTGGAATAGAAGCCCCAACAGAATAAACCAGGAAGCAAAGCTCCAAGGCTCTGGCTGGCCATAGCTGGAGAGTGGGCATGGGGGTGGGGGTAGGGAGCACCCTGGGACCTTGCAGGGTGTGGGCTTGCTCTGGAAGTCATGCTGAGGGACAGCCTGGGCCTGAGCCAGATGGGAGTGGCAGCTATAGGCAGTCTTCTCTCAGTTCTGCTCACAAGGGCTGGGAACAGTATCCCCACAATGTCCCCTTCAAGGGTCTCGCAGCCCAAGCTGGCATGGGAGGGAGGAAGGAGGGGGTGACTGCCCCCACACTCCTTCATTATGAAGATATGTACCTTTCATGCCCTTAGCCCACTGCCGTCCCCATCTGGTCCTGCCAGCTCCACCTGCCTCCTCGCTCCCTCTGACTCCCCTCTGAGCTCCCCACCCGACCACCCCTCTTCCTCCTTGTCCATCCCTTCCTCCTGTTTCTCCCTTCTGCCTTGACCTCTCTTTTTCTGTGGGACTCAATAAATGAAACAGTAGCCATGGGGACAAGAGAGTCACCATCCTGGGCCCTGCTGTCTCCCCCCCTCTCCGCGGGTCCTCCACTGCCCAGCCGGCTCCTCTTCGGTGATACTCCTGGCTCTGGGCACCTCCAAGAAGCAGCTCTTGCAAGTTTTGTGCTCCATCAGCCATGGGCAGCACCTGCTCTACCCGGGGTAAGGGGAAAGATGGGGAGCATTTAATTCCTGGCCCTCAGATTCCTTGGTCTTGGGCAAGGCCAGTGATAGTAGCCCCATTCAAGGGATGAGGGAAATGAGGCTGGGCCGGTTCCTCTGTGGGCTAACCACCATCTCTCCTGCTTTCCTGCACCTGTTTCCTTTGCCAGACCAGCGGAGCCCCATGTGCGTGCCGCTGACCATAGCTGCAGTCTGAGGGTCTGAGATTTCTGGTTTCCCTCTCCAGACAGCCCGGGCCTTCTAATACTGGGAGAGATTCTGGCTTTAAATGTTCTGTGTGCATTTTCCCACTGGTTTGTAGGCTGGCCACCTTCTTGCCATTCTTCCTTTGGAGGCGAGGGTGAGGAGGTGACACACAGAAAGGAGATGCTTGTATTTGACTGACTTGGGTGTCAAACCAGCTCAATAACTTCCACTTTCATCATCGTCACCTCCTGCCTGAGTTCTATTCTCCCAGACATCTTGAACCCCGAATTACATTTATCCTCTGGGACCCACCTTGTAAAACCCGCCCACTGCTGTGACCCACTTAGGGATCTTCGATGTCCCATCTGTCACCCGGAGCCACAGGGTGCCTCACCTCACCATGCCATGGAACTCTCATTGGCTTCACCTCCCCTGACCCAGTCTGGATAGGAGCCCCAGGGAGAGGGTGGCAGGGCAGTGGACCCCTCTCTAGGTGTACACTGTTGGGCATTAGGGCCTCTGGGTACAGTTGTCCCAACTGTGCTGACATTAGACCATCTTTGCCTCATGTTCCCAGGCTAAGGTGAGTCTTGTTTGCTAGCTGGTCAGCTGGGATAGAGTCCAGAAGCTCTGTGTGTGCCCCCTATTGCAAGGGAAATGTGCTTTGGGACCTGGGTCATCTGTGTCCTCTCTGACCCCATGCAGAATGACCTATCCCCACCATCCCCACCTCTCCTTTTCTCTGGTCACCTGTGCCCATCAGTCCTACACTGGGGCTTATGGCTGAGTCTGGGCCTTTAAGGGGCTCTAGGGGCAGTGGATTCTTAGGGTAGCCTTCTTGTTAGCTGTGTCCACGCCAATGCTTCTCCCCTGTGGGCTTCACAGTAGGGACTGTCTGGCCACTGGGCCCATGGCATATGTGCCTGCCTCCTCGCTTCTCCCTCCTGATACTGGGACAATGTCTTCCAGAATTCTGTCCCTCCTCCCCACTCCCCAACCACAGCCTTGCTGGTCAGCACACTGTGTATTAGCTGCTCAGTAAATATGTCAGGGGAATGGATCGTGGAACATTGATGGATGATGGAGCCCATCATCCTTGGGCTATGGAACCATAGATGAAGAAGGGTCACAGGTTCTGGACTAGCCTCTTCCCAAAGAGTGGAAGGAGTTTCCCAAGGTCACAAAGCTACTGTGATGTGGCATATAATCAATTGCAGTGTTCCCCACGTACTCTATTTACTGTGGGGACTAAGTAAGATACTCCTTGTAGAGCACTTAGGGCAGTGCCTGGTCAAAGTAAGCCCTCAGTAGATGCTCGCTGTTATCACTACTTTATATCAGGTTGCCATTTTTGCAATCAGAAGTGGTCACTTATCAGTAATTGCATATGGCTTGACGCATTTCTTTTCTACTCATAACTCTCTTACCCTATTTATTAAATGAATGTGGTTTTAAAAGAAACTTTATAGGACGTCTGGCTGGCTCTGTCAGTGGAGCGTGTGACTCTTGATCTTGGGGTGGTGAGTTTGAGCCCCACACTGGGTATGGAAGTAACTTTAAAAAGAAAATCTTTTACAAATAAATTAAAAAAAATAAATAAAAGGAACATCATGTCCTTACTGCAAACGGGAAACCAAGAGAGGTGACATACGCCCATACACAACACAAGTAAAGTAGTATTATTAAATTCTGCTCTGAGGTTCTTGCCTCCTCAAGGCATTGTCCTGACTCTGTGAAGATTTTAAGAGTGAAGATTAGCAAGAGTTCAAGAGGGCTTAAGGCCCTGCTTCCTTTAAGTGATTAGAAGAGTTCAAACAAAACGGTGAGGGATGGTGTCTATCAGGTAACCAGTGTTCCTCGCAGTGCCTTGGCTCCTGGAATCTGTCACCAAATCTGAACACCAGATTTGTGGGGGACGTGTTCCGAAGGGCTGTTCTGAAACTGCCTAAGCCTCCCAGTGAGCCTAAGCCTGTTAACTGCCCAGCTCTGGCCCCAGGCCCAGGGTGGAGGGCCCTCCTCCCTGCAGCATCAAGGGCTGGAAGGAAGGTTAAGCCTGTCTAGTACCATCTCTTTGTTTTCCAGATGCAGAAACCAAGGCCCAGAAGAAGAAGGACTTGCCCTCAGTCACTCAGCAAATCAGAGCAGGGGCCTCCTAAAACCTAGGTCTCTGAAACCCAGCTCAGCTCCCTCCTTCTGCTCTACCCTAACACCACCCTACAAAACCCCCTCACTTCTGCACGACCACCTGCTCCCCGGGGAAACACCAGGGATGCCAAGGCTTTCTGAGGACATGACTCCCTGGGCTGCAACTGTTCCTGATGAGCCAGAAGTCTTCCTGGCCCCAAGAGAAAAAGGGGCCACCTTTTTTACTTTTTACTCACCTCTATAGCTTGCACAGTACCTGGCACTAAAACATGCATGCTGGACAAATAAGTAAGCACTGATTGAGCACCATTTGCAGTAGATGCCATGGGCCTATTTTAAAGAAGAGAAAAGTTGAGGCCCAGGGAGGTTGAATAGCTTGCCCAAAGTCACACAGCTAATAAACGGTGCTGTCAGGCTTAGAACGCAGTTCGGCCAGACTCCACACCTGTGGTCCTCCCAACGGGAAATCTACCTGTCCTCCTAGTGTCCTGGAAGGTAAACAGGATGAAGAGGAGTGTGGTCAGCAGATGAGGAACAGGCTCTGAGAGGGGAGGCGTTCTTTCAACCAACGCCAAGCCAGGAGCTCAGCCCCCTCCGACTCTCACTTAGGCTCCCGGGTCCCCAAGCCCCACCCAGGCTAGATTCCTCCTCCTGCCCACCCCACTCCTCCACCAAAAGCTGCAGGTGGAGCCTCGTGGGGACTCGACAGCATTGCCACCCCACCTCCGGGCCTCTCCTGGAGCCCCCTAACTGGTTTCTCTGCTAACACCGGGCCCCTGCATTCACTTCTCCACAAAGCAGCTATGGTGGCAATTAGGCCAAGTCACCCCGAAATGGAAACTCTGCACTGGCTTCCCATCCCCCTTAGATAAACTCTGAGGTCGTGGCCACGGCCCCCCCCAGGCCCTGCGAGAGGGCTGTGTTCTCTGAGATCTCCCTCCTACCTCGTGCCAGCCCCCTCGTTCCAGGCTGATACCCCCGTGGCCTTCCTGCAGCTCCTTTAAAGTACAAAACACATTCCGTCCTCAGGACTTTGTATTTGCCCACCTGCCTCCCGAAATGCCCTTTCCCCAGATACTTGCCTGATGGATCCATTTCTTTATTGGTTGATGGCCTGTTTCCACTGGAATATGAGCTGCGGGGAGGAGGGACCTGCTGTGTCTCCAGCCACCCTTGCAGTCCCCGCTGTGGGCTCGCCCTTACCCTGTTCCAAAGTGACAACCTCTGGCCTGAGCCCTGGTGCAGGGCTGAGTCTCAGGGCCAGCTTGCCCTCTTCACCCCACCTGGAGCCCCACGAACAGGACAAATGACAGGCATGTCTCTTCGGGTGCGCAGCCTGGCCCTGGAGTGTCCACATTGTTCCTGGAAATTAGCAGCGGTCACTGCCCTCGGGGGAAGCACTCCACCCCACGGGCTACCTCACTGGGGGGAGTGGGGGAGAGGAAGGGAGAAGAGAAACAAGATCCCCAGGCAGGCCAATGCCGGTGCCTTTTCCCTGCCTGAGACACACACTTCATTTAATTTTCATAGTGGAGGGAGATGTGGGGTCTTTTGAGCACCGATATCCTCGTGGGCCAGTCTAAGTGGCAGACAATAAGTGGAGGAGCCAGCGCAGAGCGCCGGCCCCGCTGTCACTCTTGCCAGATTAACAACTTCATCGGAGCCTTTGTTGATATTGACACTTGGTTGCTAGGTAACATGTTTACCGCCCAGTGAATAGGGACTTGAGGGCCAGGGGGCACAGTCAACAGATTGGCAAATAAGGCGGACGTGCTGTGACTTGATGTGCCCGCCGTGGTGCCCAGGAGCAGGGCAGGGACGCCAATCTGCCCTGGCTACCCCAGCTCAGCAAGCGACTTGGGGTCAGCGTGGTCTGGTGCCCAGGTGGGGCAGATCCTGGAGATCCACCCCGGGGTCTGTCCCCACGGTGCCATCCGCATCCCCAGCCTCTTGACAGGAGTGTTCCCATTCAGCGGTACCGTATTATTACAGTCTCCCCGCTGTGCTCTACAGTCCTGAAGAGGCCTGATGAGTGCACCCTTGGGAACACTTTACCCATGCAAAGAACCACTGCTGGGAATCTGGAGGCTGTGTGCACGTGCTTTCTCCCTGGTGCTTGTAACCTGAGATTAGAATGCTAGCCTGCCCACACCATCAGGGTGTTCAAAGGACTGCCACCTGGGAAGTACAGTTGAGTGTCAGGACTGTGCTAGGCACAGTGAGGTGATCCCTTGACCCCTTATACCCACCGCACGCACGAGGTGGCGACTGTTCTGAATTCCTTTTGCATAGGGCTGGGGGGTGCTGTGTCTGTGTTGAGTGATTGACCTGAGCATCCTCAGCGAGGATCCATCTTCATGCATGCAATGCAACTTTGGAGTCTCCCCTTTTCCACTGCACTGCTAAAGGGACACAGGGATCAGGGCCTGCCCCTCAGATCCCCATCAGGGAATTAACCTCTCCCCCTGCCACGCTTTGAGCTACCTATGGTCTCAGAGGCTCTGCAATAAAATCTCAATCTATTGAGCAGCCCACAAAGCCATCATGGGTGCAGGGCTAAGCTGCAGGCATTGTACTAAGGGAGCTGGAGAGGCAAAGCCACTCAAGAAAATGGTTGATAAAAACTCAGTGGAGGGAGGTGAGAACAATCTCGGAGACAGAGGCTCTGCCAATGGCAATCACGACGCTAACACAAGGTGTGACCTTCCAGGCCATGAGGTGAGGGAGATGCAGAAGCTGATCCGTGGACACAAGGAGGAAGGAAGTCCAGACCAGGATGGAGCCTGGAGGCTGTGGCTTCTCACGGTCCTTGAAGGAGAAGAATCTGGACACATTTGCCCTCAGACTCAGTGAGTCTTCACTGCATGCAGCCAGGCTTGAGCAGCCTCTGTCTCCATATTGGGACTAGAGCTATGAAGGAGAGAGGCTGTTTCCCATGTTCATGGAGCCTTCAGTTCAGCAGAGGAGCTGGGAGTTAGACCTGAGATTGCACAATGAGTATCTAATTACGCTTGTTCTAAATGCTGTGAAGAAGTTGACCATAAGCAGGACGCCTGAGTGGTTCAGTAGTTGAGCATCTGCCTCTGGCTCAGGTCGTGGTCCTGGGATCCTAGGATCGAGTCCCACATCGGGCTCCCCACAGGGAGCCTGCTTCTCCCTCTGCCTGTGTCTCTGCCTCTCTCTCTATCTCTCTCATGAATAAATAAATGCAACCTCTAAAAAAAAGAAGAAAAGAAGAAGTTGCCATACTGTGTACATATTAGCAGGGGAGGGGCTCACCTCACCCAGCGGTCACAGTTGGCCTCCCATGGAAGCCACAATGAGGCTGAGACCTAAAGGTTGAGCTGGTGAGGTACAGGTGACAAGGAATCTGGTGGGGATGTCCTGAAGGTGGAAAAGCGATCAGAATGTGGGAAAAACCCAGTTTGAGTGAGCTAAAAGGAAGGGGGTGATTGGGTGGGAAATGAGGAGGCAGGCAGGGGCTGGAGTCTTCTGGCTTCGTCAGCTTAGATTTCATCCCAGTAATGTAGTAGTGAGGACTTGTTGAACGTTCCCGGGAAACTGAGCTGATGAACCATTTTAGCCAGGATGCCAGTACTAGGATGGGCTGGCCAGGTGGGAAGCCGTCTTCCACAGGCCTATTACGGGGAACGCCTTCTGGCCAAGGAACCCTTACCCCAGCCTTGGTTAGGTCTCTTTATTTCCAGTGTCGGGCGCAGAACTTGGAACAGAGGAGGGGGGCGATCCATGCTTGCTGACTTGAAAGGAAGTGTCCAAGAATTCCCTGCCCTTTAAACACACCGTACAGCTAGCTATAAGATAGCTGATGATATTGCTCCCTCTTCTCCCGGCTACTAACTCATGCTCCTGACCGCTGTCAGACCTGCTACCTTTTCTACCTGTGGACCTTTCCGTGATGCTTCTAACTTTCCCACTCCTTGAGCTAAAACACCCTAATCTTCCAGTTTGCTTTGAGGATAAAGCAGTCCAAGTGTAACTGATTTTCCCTTACCATGGATCATTTACCCTCTTGTATCTTTTTATATCAAATACTTTCTAAAATATACAATTTCCTGACCTCAAGGTAATTGCACTGGCTCTATCAACCCATGCATTATTTTTATTTTATTTTATTTCATTTCATTTCATTTATTTCATTTTAAAAAGATTTTAGGGGGCTCCTGGGTGGCTCAGTGAGTTAAGCGTCTGCCTTTGGCTCAGGTCATGATCCCAGGGTCCTGGGATGGAGCCCTGCGTTGGGCTCCCTGCTCAGTCGGGAGTCTGCTTCTCCCTCTGCCCTTCCCCTTGCTTGTGCTCTCTTTCTCTAATATAAATAAAATAAAATAAAGATTTATTTATTTTAGAGAGAGAGAGAGAGAGCACACCAGAACGATGGTAGGCAGGCACGTGTGGGCTGGGACTGGCTTGCAAGCCCCTCCCAGCAACAGTGCACAAGGTAAGTGTGTCCACTGAGCCTTAACTAGTGTCCCTTAACCTCTCTACACCTACGGCTTCTCATCTGTAAAATAGCTGCAGCTGGAAAAGTTGCTTTGAGAAATAAATGAAATATAGAAGTACACGCTCAATAGTTGCAAATGCCTTTCTCTTTTCCTTTCTCTCCTCAGAGAGGGCATAGGCCAATTAAGGAGACTAAATAAACGTGAAAGCACCAGAAAAATTTCTAGTTGAAGGAGTTCCCAAAAAGACAGACCCCGGAAAACAAGCAGAGGGAGAAGCAGACTCTCTGCTGAGCAGGGAGCCTGATGCTGGGCTCGATCCCAGGATCCTGGGATCATGATCTGAGCCAAAGTCAGACTCTTAACTGACTGAGCCACCCAGGCTCACCCGCCCCCACAAAACCAGTGCATCATTTTAATATCAATTCTTGAACCAAATAAGACTTCACTCTTGAGAGTCAGGAGGGCCGTTTGCTCCTGGACTCAATAAACCCCTTGTAGTTACACGGTTCTTGTTTCAACTCAGCAAAAATCTAGCACGTACATTACTCTTAATTGATCACCCAGGCAGGCATTGCCCATCCTGCTGAGTCTGGGGGGACGGCTTCACATTCTAGGCAGCCACAGTTCATGGGTGGGTACGGAGGTTTGAGATTAACTCGTTCATCATTCAAGTTATCTTTTTTATGATTTTATTTACTTATTCATGAGAGACACAGAGAGAGGCAGACACACAGGCAGAGGGAAAAGCAGGCTCCATGCAGGGAGCCTGATGCGGGACTCGATTCCAGGACCCCAGGATCATGCCAAAGGCAGACACTCAACTGCTGAGCCACCCAGGTGCCCCACCTCAAGTAATCATTTTTGAGGCTCTCCTTTGCAGGATTCTCCCTCTTTTCAAAATTATTATCCCCTCCCCACTCTCCTCTGCCAATTTGGTCTTAACACTCCTGCTTCCTCTCTTCTACTCTCCTCCACACTTCCATCTTCCTCTAGTCTCTTTTCTTGACACACTCCTGTCTTGCTTCTAGAACCACTGGCAACCCCAAAGCCATGGTGAATCTCCTGGTGTCTCCCTTAACCATCCAGGCTCGGAGCTTTGGGCTGGCTCAGGGCTTCTTGTGGGAGGACATCACACAGTGGGAAGCTAGATCAGAGGCTCGTTTTCCTGGGTTTGTCCTTTTGGGAACTCCTTCAACTAGAAATTTTTCTAGTGCTTTCACATTTATTTATTTAGTCTCCCTAATTGGCCTGTGTCCTCTCTGGGGAAGGATAGGAAAAGAGAAAGGCATTTGCAACTATTGAGCGTGTACTTCCATATTTTAAAAAAATATATTTTATTTACTCATGAGCGACAGAGAGAGAGAAGCAGAGACATAGGCAGAGGGAGAAACAGGCTCCATGCAGGGAGCTGGACGTGGGACTCGATCCCGAGACTCTGGGATCACACCCTGGGTGGAAGGCAGCCTCTCAACTGCTGAGCCACCCAGGCATCCCTACTTATATTTCATTTATGTCTCAAAGCAACTTTTCCAGTTGCAGCTATTTTACAGGTGAGAAGCCGTAGGTGTAGAGAGGTTAAGGGACACACTGAAGGTGACTTAGCTTGTGCACTGTTGCTGGGAGGGACTTGCAAGCCGGTCCAACCCACACGTGCCTGCCTACCATCTTTCTGGCCCTTCAGTGCTGCTCTCCACCACCTCTGACGCATTGGGCTTTCCAGCCACCGCCCACCATTCCATCCAGGCAAAGAGACTCAGCTCCCTTGGCTGCCTTTGGAGCCTTGGGGATTTTCCCAAAACAGGTTTTTATTTCAGATGAAACCCAATTTATCAGATTGCTTTTTTTTTTTTTTCATTTTTATGGATTGTGCTTTTGTGATATACCTCAAGAAATCTCTGCTTAATACAAGGTCACAAAGATTTTTCTCTAATGCTTTCTTCTAGAAGTTTTATGAGTTTAGGTTTTATCCAGAGGTCTGTTATCTATTTTGCATTATTTTTGTATAAGATGAACAAGGGTCCAGATTCGTTTCTTTGAATATGGAGATCTAATTGTCCCAACGCTATGGGTTGAAAAGATAATTTAATCTTTAGGCAATTTAGCCTAAATTTTTGTCAAAAATCAATTGACTGTGTCTCTGTGTTACTATTTCTGAACTATCTGTTCTCTTCCATTGATCTGTGTCTTTTTGTCAATAACACATTGTCTTGATTATGTGGCTTTGTAGTAATTCTTCAAATTCTTCATCTTTGCTCTTTTTCAAATCTGTTTTTGGCCCTTCCAGTCCCTTGCATCTCCACAAAAATTTTAGAACCAATTTGTCAATTTCTATTTTTAAAAAAATCCTACAAGGGCTTCGATGGGGATTGTGTTGAATACACATGTCAGTTGGAGAAGAACTGATATCTTAAAGCCTTTGGGAATTTAGTTAACATTCATTTTTGGCTCTTGCCCCAAGCCATAGCCCTTGGAAGGCTCAGTGAAAAAGGAAAATACAAAAAAATAATTAGAGTGATAGTGGGAAAAGATGGGAAGAAGGATAAACCTTCACAAGTCCATTGTGTATGCTGTTGAGATACAGAGAGAGAAACCGTGTTAACATCAGACAATAATGAAGTCAGAATCCCACCATTGAACTCACTTTGTGGTAAGTTGTGAAGACTCTGGTGAAAATACCAATGCCAACAGGAAAGGGCCACCCAGGAAATTCCTTGGCCCCTTAGTAACTCAGCGGACTCCGTGCCTCTAAGCAGCCCCCTCAGCAGGGCTTGGAGGAGAGTAGGTGTTGGTGGGGACAGGAGCATGAGCTTTCATCTAGGTCCTGCGGACCTGGGCTCAGATTCCAGCTCTGCCTCTCCCAGCTCTGACCCCCGAGAAGCTACTTAGTATCTTTGCGCCTCAGTTTCTCTGCTCTAAACTGAGCTGCAGCGTTGTTTTAGGAATATATAGCTATTTACTTAATGCAAGGTAAGGCACAAGAAGCAGGAAGTGTTGTTATGCTGATGAGCTGGGGGCTCAGACAACTAAAAAGAAAAGTGTGGAGTGGATCGTCCTGGGCTGGCCCTTCAGTGCTGGGGTGTGGGAGTGGGGTGCAGCCACCAAGCAGCCGGAGGGTCTTGATGAGTCATGGCTCCTTGGACAAAGGTTGTAAATGAAGGACTGAGAGGAGGGGAAGGGAAGCGCGTGGGGGGTTAAGGGGTTCAGGCTGCTGGACCTCTTAGTTTTCATTCATTCAGCTCATATCAACTGAGCACCTACTCACTGCCAAGCCCAGGGCCTCTGCTGGGGTGGCCCCAACATGACAGAAAGACAGGCCCTGCCCTGCAAGGCCTCTACCAGCCAGGGGGCCAGGGCTCTCATGGGGTTGGGCCTGCTTGCTGCCAGACCCAAGTGCCTTTGGAAGACAGCTTAGAGCAGGCGTCATGCAGAGGGATATTACACTACAGCCATAAAGGGCCATCAGTTCTCCTAAAAGAAGCAGAGGAGGCCCCCGCAGGTGGCTGAGATGACACAAGTGGCCAAGGGCTGGAGCTCCCGCCTTGGAGATGCCAGAGCCTAGGTTGCGCATGGCTAAAGGACAGCCAGGAAGGAGCCTGCAGAGAAAGGGGTCAGGGTGCCAGCCAAGATACTCGATCACCCAGATGACGGGAGGTCACGGAAGGGGCTGACACAGGGATTGACACGGTTAGATCCTTGGGAGGAAAGCTCTATTGTGGCGACCATGGCAGGAAGGAGAGGCTGGAGTGAACAGCCCAGGGGAGAAATAGAAGGATCCAGAGGATGAATGCCCTGGCTCCCAGCCCGGCAAAGCCACCACCAGGCTGCACTTCCTGACCTCAGTTTCACCATCCTAACGGCCCTTCCTGCTCCGGGATACCCCTCATGGCTTTGCCTCCCAGACAGGCCCGTGGCAGCCTGTGGAAGCAATGCTGGGATGAGGTTATCAGAGGGTTTCAGAAGGAAGGGTTCCTTCATGTCCCTGCCAACCCCTGGCATGGTTGGAATGGCTAAAAGCGAGGTGCTATAGAATCTGGGCTTCTGTGAGCTGCCCCATTAATATTCCCTCCAGAAAGCCTTGCCAGACAGGGAGGAGGCAGGGGGCAGATGGGGCACTGAGAGGCCAAGTAATCTGCTTAAGGTCACCCAGCAAAGCAGCAGCAAGCTGGACCAGGCCCCAAGCCTCCAGATGTCCAGTCTGATGCCCTGCCCACTGGACCATGAGGCCTTTAATGAGGCCACCTCCACAGGGACTGTGGGCTGGCCCACCGCCCAGGGCCGGTGACTTGCCAGGCATCCCAATCAGCCATTCCAAGAGGCTCTGCCCTCAGCAGCCAGGCACACAGAGGCTGGGAGTGAATGTGTCAGCTGAGACTGGTGGTTCTGCGAGGTGGCCCCTGGGTCCAAGCATGCCTAGCCCTTCTGGCTAGGATCCCCAATGAAGAAAGCTGTGTTCAGAAAGGGGCCGGGCATATCTCGGGAGCTAAGGTGACTTTCGAAGGCCACGTCCCCCTGCAGGGCTCCCTCCTGAGCTAGGCCGCAGAACCTGGCCCTGCCCCCTAGCCTTCCTGGGCTGCAGAATCTACAGTCAGTGTCAAAAGCATCAATGACTAGCACAGCCCGCCTCCCTTCTCCAACCTAGAGCCCACAGCCAGGTCTGCACAGAAATCCCTGGGCCCAGCTCATTATGTACGGAGGAGGGCCCAGGGGTTTCGAGGGGGGCAGGACTGGGACTGGGTCACAGAAGCATATGGTGACAGAGGCATGATTCCAATGGGTCTCCTGATTCCCAGGCCAGCCCTCTTGCCCTGCCCCATTAGGTTTGAGCTTTGTCTCCAACCCAGTGACCCCTGGAAAAACCACCCTCTACTGAGCCATAACTAGAACCCATGATGCCCAGGCTGAGCTCCTGGGGCCTGGCTCCCTGCTTCCCTCTTGGCTTTGCTCTCTTAGGAGGGGAAGACCTGCCCAGGGGAGAAGCTCATGGCGAGAGCATACAGACAGGGCAGACAAGAGCAGGCCGAGGGACCTAGACCCTCACCCTGGGGGCTCCTGGGCTTTGATGGGAGGAGAGAGAAGACCGCCCCAGCCGTTAAGGGGGTGGAGGGTAGGTCAACCACAGCACACCATCAGGGACCTGGGCCTGAGTCTCAGCCCTGTGGCCTCTTCAGCCCTTGGAGTCTTGGGCTACCATTTGCATTTAGGAATAGAGGGTGACCCGTGACAGGAGAGCCCTGAGGACCCCTCCCTCTGAAGCGGAGTCCCCCGGGGTGCCAGGGCAGCCACGAGCATGGCTGGCAGCACGGTGGGGCCGTGCCTCTCTCTGCCTGCCACCCGCCCCCGTGTAGCTGGCAGTCGGGCTCGGCCTGGGCCAAGGGGTGCCACTTTTTTCCCAGGGCTTAACCTCCCCCTCCTCTCTCCTTTCCTCTCTGTAGTTTCCACACCCTCCCCCCAACACGCACACCTCAAAGAGACTCAATTCATTTCATCCCCTCCCCCACCTTCTCCAAAGCCCTTCCAAGAACCTTCCCGCTGCCCCCCACTTCTCTGCGCCCCAGCCTTTTGGGGGGCAGATGGGGGGACGGGTCGCAGAAAGGAGGAGGCAGGGGAGAGAGGTAAAGCAAAAGCAGCACATACCCCTCCCTCGACAACAAAACCCCCCAACACCCCACATTATGTTCCATAAAGCTGGAAATACACAACAAGCCGGCATCTGTGTGGAATAATAAAACCGGGTGTGGACGTGTCGTTCTCACAGGGCATTTGGCTGAGCCCGGGCAACGCGAAAGCATGCATAGTTAACGCTCCTGACTGTGTGAAACCCTTTGTCGCCAGCACCGGCTCCGCGAGGGACCCAGGGCCCGCGGCTTGGCAAGGGCCCGAGACATTTCTTGGAATGGTTTCTTGTTCATCACTGACACTCGTAATGAGAAATTTATACACCATCCTAAGCAGATAAATTAATTTCAAACACTTTAGACTGTGGAAGACAATGGTTCCTGGCAGGACCCTTTATCACCCATTTTATTAAAAAAAAAAAAAGAAGAAGAAGAAGAAGAAGGAGAAGAAGAAGAAGAAAGAAAGGAAGAAAGGAGGAAAAAAAAAAAAAAAACAACAAACCAACCCAGCCCTCCAGCGGGTCCCCACACAACCTGTGTCCCTGGCTGGGGGAGGCCCGTGCGGCCCCATGTGGGTCAGGGGCCCGTGGGTCACTTTTTAAACTTCATTAAAGTGTGTGCGGCTCCTCAGGGGCTCTCCCCTCACTTCCCCCACCCCGGGGCGGGGGGTGCACAATTTCCGCTCACCCCTGGCTCCGCTTGAGGTTGGCATTGTGGTCAAGAAGTGGGGTTTCTCAGGCTGCGTTTGTGAAAGGTAATTAAATTGTGATAATGTTTCCATTCAGGCCCCGGCCCGGGTGAAGGCCGGGGACTCGTCAGACAGGCGTGTCCCCGGCGTCCACTGAACCCGCAGGCCAGCCTGGCAAGAGGCCCCGCCGGGGCGGCGGGGGGTCCCGAGCTTCCCCACTGCCCCACCAGCCCAGGCCTACCCCAGGCCCCAGGCCCCAGGCCCCAGGCACCGAGGAGCTGGCAGCAGGAGCACTGGGCAGTGCCCTCGAGGTCCCTGTCGTCCACCCGGGATAACACTGTTTCCAGCAGGGGCTGGTTACGGCAGGTGCAGAGGGAAGCAGGTGGGGTGCAGGGCTCCGTGCAGCACACCCCACCCCGGAATGCTGGGAGTGAGACCTGGATGCAAGGCAAACTTTCCCAGGGCAGAAAGGCCATTCTTTCTGGGCCTTTCCTGTATTGGCGCTCTACCAGTCAGAAGAGTGTTCAAGAGCTCCTCTGAGGGGTGGCCCACCTCTCCGTAGCAGATCTCTCCTTCTGGCAGCCCCTGACTGCTCTGACCCTAGCTCAGCCCCCTTTCCCCCTTATCATCACTGTCACAATGCCACCCACCTTTCACATCAGGGGGCCCACCCACCCAGCCCTGCCCCTGCAGGCTGCCCCACCCTTTGGCTCCTGGGGATCTCCACTGGGAATCCTGGTGACTCCCCAGTGCACTCAGAGGTCCCATCTCCTGGACAGCAGCCCCACCCTTTTCCAACTTAGAGCACACATAGAGAATCAGCAATTCGTGGACACTTGGGAGACATTAAAGCAACGAGAGGGAAAAAAAAAAAAACCCCAAAACAAAAAAACTCTAAAAACAAAACCAAACAAAAAACAAATGAAAAAACTTTAAAAATTACTTTTTTCTATATTTTATAAATGTATGTTAGGAGAATAAAATGTATAAGGGAGCATACTATAAATAAATAACCAATTTAAATCAGCTTCCAAAAGCTTTCTTTCAAAAATTAATTAAATGAGAAACAGCTGCTTCCATAACAAAACTTGTTTTTGTGTCAGATTTGATGCTTTAATGTGTCTGCATGTGATTCTGGAGCAAGAGGGTTTTTTTTTTAATTTTTTATTTGAAAATAATTATAGACTCACTGAAAAAATTGAAAAAATCGCAGGGAAAGGTTGCGTCTCCCCATCACCCAGCCTCGCACAGTGGTGAGGGCTCCTGTGACTGGAGCGCGTTGCCCGAAGCGGGCGGCAGTCTTTAAGGACCACGTTTTCAAAGGCTCCTTGGATGGGAAGCACTTATTCACACAAATAGGTGATGAAGCTCTGAAACTGTCTTACCACGGTTGAAACTGTATTTTAAGAACCTAAAAACTCCTTTTCTTCCACTGACAAATGTGATGTTGAAATGTCTTCTTTTTTGTTTTTTAAGATTTTATTTATTTGAGAGAGAGAGAGAGAGCGCGCACGAGAGAGGACAGCGGGGGAGAGGCAGAAGGAGAGGGAGAAGCAGGCTCCCCGATGATCAGGGAGCCCGATGATGATGATGATGAGAATGCAATGTGGGCTCGATCCCAGCACCCTAGGATCATGACCTGAGGCGAAAGCAGATGCTCAACTAACAGAGCCACCCAGGTGCCCTGAAATGTCTTATGATGATACTCGCGGGTTTCATACCCCCCTGAATGTTTCCATGGGAGGTGTTTGTCAAGGATGCTGAAGCAGCTCTGGTTTTGTGGTTGGCTCGGTCACCTGCCACTGATGCCCGCTCCCCCGAGGCCCCTCCGCTAGACTAGCAACTAGATGCTTAGAGACGCAGGGCTGCGGCCAGCCTGGGCTTCCAGGAGCACCTGCTCTGCGGGCCGGCCCCTTGCCGCCTCCCCTGCAGGCCTCTGGCCAGGCCGTCTGCAGCTGTGAGGCAAGCACCCAGTGGTTCTTGATGGCTTCCCTTTGCAGCCGGGCCCTCCCTCCGGAAACCGGATCTGTGTTGTCCCATCTTTTTCCTCCTTGTTAGGTGGTGACCACGCTGATCCCACACTTCATGCTTCCAGGCACGTTTGCTCTCCTGGTGTATGTCTGTAAAGGGCCAGGCTGGGTGTGACTTCCCCAGGCCCCCAGCACCCTGCCCTACGCCTGGCACCCAGCAGGTGCTCAGGGTTTGCAGAGCACAGAAGCCTCTCAGTGATGGGCTCTCCGTGATCTCTCCTCCTCTACCTGAACATCCCCCACGACGGAGCGCTCCCTGCTTCACGAAACAGCCCGTTGCGGCGTGTGCCAGATTGCTTGAACATTCTTCCTGTAAAGTACTGAAATAGCTCTCCTTCTGCCCTCTGGAGTTGTTCCCGTCTAGGCCTCCCCGCAGCAGATGTCCTGACCCCCAACCGCTCGGCTGCTGCTCCGGCACGGTGCCGCCCTCGGGAGCCCCGGGCCCTTCCCGAAGCTGCTCCTGCAGAGATGCCCCAGCTACCAGGAGCCTCCCGCGGTGGGGACACGCTCCCGCAGGCCTCCTCCTCCTGCGCCCACTCCACTCCACTCCACTCCAGTGCCCACTCGGTGCCAGCGCTTCCCGGCCATGCCGCAGGGTCCCTGCTCTCAGGAGCCTCTATCGAGAGGCTGGAGTGGGGACAGGGAGGCATGTGAGTGAGCAGGAGCCTGGCTTGGCCACCCTGTCACCCCTCCAAGAGTGCAGTTGCCCTCCTAATGCCAGAGTCCTTCCTTCTCCGTGAGCCGCCTCTGCCAAGCCAACTCCCCTCCTCTTTGCTCCCCCTCCTTCCCTGGCTCATCCTTCTCCCTCACTCTCCTTCCTCCCAAGATCCCTCTTCTCCCTGGCTCCTCCTCCTCCTTGCCTCTCCCTCCCACCTTGGCTCATCCTTCTTGACTCTCCTTCCTCCCTAGCTTCCTCTCCCTCTTCTCTGGCTCATCCTTCTCCTTCACTTCCCCTCCTTCCTTGAGTCCTCCTTAGCTGCCCTCCCACCACCACCTCTACCTCTTCCCTGGCTCTACCTTCTCCTTGACTCCCCATCCTTCCTTGGCTCATCCTTCTCCCTCACTCTCCTTCCTTCCTAACTCCCTCTTCTCCTTGGGTCTCCCTCCTCCCTGTATCTCCTCTTCTCTGGTTCATCCTTCTCTTTGACTCCCCTCACTCCTCCTTCTCCCCGACTCTCCCTTCTCCCTAGCTCCTCCTCCTCCTCCTTCTCTTCCTCCTCCTCCTCCTCCTCCTCCTCCTCCTCCTCCTCGGCTCCCCTTCCTGACTCTTCTTCCTCCACAGCTCACCTTCCTCCTTGGTTCTCCTTTCTCCTCCTTCCCTTCCTCTCTGGCTCCCCCTCCTCCCCATATCCCCCTCCTTATCTGGCCCCTCTTGCCTCTTTGCTCTTCAGCTCTCATCCCTCCCTGTGTCCCCTCTCCTGGCCCTCTGACCTCCCTGGATCCCCTTCTCCTAGCTCACCACCTCCCCACTTGGCCCCTCTCTGGATCCCCATCTCCCCAGCTCACCCTCCTCCTCAACTCTTCTGATTGGCCTTTTGAATCCAAGGGCAGGCTTCACCTTTCTTACTGGGAAGTCGCACCCTGGTGGGTTCAATTACTTGTGCCAGTCGGTCAAGCAAACCCCTGTGTCTGTGAGCTGGGGCCTCCGTGTGTCCTCCAGGTCCCCACTCAGCATGGGGGATATTCACAGTGCACAGTGAACCCTCAGAGGGCCAGGTGAGACTCTGGGTTGTCCCCAGCGGGGCACTCTGCAGACCTGTGTAGGGGCCTGAGCTTCTGAACACAAGTAGGGAAAGGAGAGAAGGTTTGGGAAGGTGTGACAGCTGCAAGCAGCAGGGCTGGCCCAAGGTGAGGGCTCAGAGGACTCTCCAGTCCTATGCCCCATTCCCGAGCCATGGGCGGTAGGCTCTAGGGCTGCCCCAAGAGGGCCAGACTCCACGGAGCATGGGCCCTCATCACTTTCTCCTGAGCAAACTTCTGCCCGGACTTCCCACCATAGGGAAGAGTCCAAAATCTTTGCTATGACCTATGAAGCCTGCAGCCGCCTGGCCCTGCTGGGCCCTCTGACCCCTGGCTCCCTCAGGCTCGCCACTTGGGGCATCTCTCTATTTCTCAGCCTCCACATGGCTCAGGGTTCCTCCTTCAGGCTCACATGTCACTCCCACAGAGTGGCCTTCCCTGACCTCCTTACCCAGTGTCATGTTGGTCTGCCCCGACCCCTCCAGCCAGCGTGCCCTTCCTCACCCTGTGCCGTTGGAAGGCCCAGCAGTGTGCTGTGCAGGCTCTGAAGGTAAATGTCCTCCTCTTAGCAGGAGCCCTGTGACTTTGGCCACTCAGCTCTCAGTGCCTCAGTTTCCCTTATGCATACAGTAGAAGTAATGATAGCACCTATCTCATAGGATCGTTGACTTTAGAACAATACCTGACACCCAGTAAACATTTTGGCTATGATATCACTTTTTCTAAAATTACCTAATCTACCTTCCTGTGTGTGTATATATATATTTTTTTTTTTCTTTTTTAATTGTTTGCCTCCCCCAGCACCCTCCTCTCCCTGGACTGTCAGGGAAGAACTCCTCTGGACACTCTTGTTTCCCCCTATATCAGCAGGACCTCGAATGTGCCCAAGCGGTACCAGGTGTTTTCTGAGTATTGGCTGGACGAAAGAATGAACGAAGTCTGGAAGGACGCCTTTCTTGCCTTCTTCTCCAGGTCCCTGGGAGTTGCAAGTGCACCCAATGGAGCTGATGTTTTACATCAGACTCCAGGACAAGCTCTGTTGGACCTTCATTCAAGTTTGGTCTTCACTATTTTCTAGCCAGTGTGGCCTCGGGTGAGTCACTCACCCCATCTAAGCCCCAGCTCCCTCAAGCGTAAAATGAGAATAATAAAACAGTCCCAGCCTCAGGCAGCGGTTGTGAGGATTAGGCTAAAGTATGCTTGTAAAAGTCCTAATAATTTTGGTCTCCTCCTGAGTAGCTTTCTCTGTCACCTGAATTTGATAAGCAGATTTTCCCGTTCTTTATTGAATGCATTGGTAATACGGTTCCAAGACAAGAGCAGATCACACTAACAGAGCTCTGTGTCGCTCTGCTGGAGACCTCCACAGGGCTGATCCCAGGCCAGCGGTCATTACCCTTTGAATACAACTATTTAACCAGTTGAAAGTCCAATGACCTGTTCCAACATCCCCTGGCACTTCCCGACTCCCTCCACGGAGCCCAGCCCAGCAGAGCCCACGAACAATCCAGGTGGGTACCTGTCACTGTTTCCAGCACCTCTGACATAAGAGACTCTTGCAAATACTCATTTAAAATAAATCTCCTTTCTGCTGGCCACTTCCTCTGACCTCTGATGCTCTTACATCCGTGAGAGAGAAAGAGATAAATTTGACATGAACTTCTCTCAGGAGAAGCACATTCCTTCCAGATTCTTTCCAAACCCTTCTCCATGTTTCAGAAGAGAATGTGGCTGGTTTATAGAGGAAGGAGACGGAAAGTAATGCAGCTGACCCTTGACCAGCGCATGCTTGAACTGCCCAGGTCCACTTACATGCAGTTTTCTTTTTTATAAATGCAGCACAGAACTGTGAATGTATTTTTCCTTCCTTATGATTTTCTTTTTTTTAAAAAAAAGATTTTATTTATTTATTATTTGAGAGAGAAGGAGAGAGAGAACACGCAGGGGAAAGAGCAGAGGGAGAGAGACAAGTGGACACCTTGCTGAGTGCAGAGCCCGACACGGGGCTCAATCTCACGACCCTGAGATCATGACCTGAGCCAAAACCAAGAGTCGGGCGCTCTACTGACCAAACCACTTGGGCACCCCCCGCCTTATGATTTTCTTAATAACATTTTCTTTTGTCTAGCTTACTTTATTGTAGGAAGAGAGTATGTAACATGCAGAACTTACAAAATAAGTGTTAATAGACTGTTTATGTTGCTGATAAGACTTCCGTTCAACAGAAGGCTATCAGTAGTTAAGTTTTGGGGGCAATCAAGGGTTATAGGTAGATTTTCAACTGTGCAGGTGGTTGGCACCCTGAACCCCCATGTTGTTCAAGGGTCGGCTCTATTGTATCTGGTCCTCTTGGAAAATCTCATGCATTATCTTATGCAACTCTCGGCATCAGCCCATAGGGTATGTGTTATTATTCTCATTTCACAGATAAGGTAAGGTGAGGCCTCAGGACTTCTTCCAAGTCATACAAATCCAGAAATTCTATCCCACCTCTTTCTAGTCCCAAACCCTGCTCTCTTTCCCCAACACCACGTTGCCTCCTGCCAGCTGTAATTGCTAAAAATGCACTTGCCTCCCATTTGGGGGATGACACATTTGGTCAGGTATCCCGCCTCCAGCTCTCCATGATTTCTCCAAAATTCCTGAAGGAGGATCTGAGTTAACATCTGCAAATTCCCCTGGTATTCTGGGAGGTCGTTTGTCTGGGCCAAGAAGCTGGAGCTCCATCTGAGGCCCCCAGATGCTCTCTGACCATCCCCTCTCCTGTCTCCTGGATGTGCTTCCCTGTCAGTGATGTGGGCCAGCCCCCTGGGGGATGGCCCTTTCCTGGCTGCCACAGGGAGCCTTGGCGCTCTCTGCTCTGGTCCCCACCATATGAAAATTATTAAGCCTTCCACATGCTCTTACTCAGAGCTGTGATGCCCAGTAAATGAGAAAGGCCTCCTTTCAAATAAATAATGACCACCGTTGACAATGGAAGTATAAACATGACCTTAATACATGAATCGCTAATCATCCTGCCTGTTAATAGACACTCCGTCTTTGCTGTGCACACATGTGGTTCAAGACTAATGCTCACAAGAGGACAATGAGCAGCATTAGCCTGGAGGGGCCCGCTGGTGCTCTGGGTCAACTACAATGCAAATCAAAGGAGGGGGCCTCCATTCTCTCAGCCACCCCCACCCCCGCCTCTGCACTACAGGGTAGCTGAGTAACTTCTTGGGTAGCTCAGGAAAGCTGCAGTTAGGAAATCTGGATTGTACTCACGCCCTGTGAGAGCACTTTCTCCTTTAGGTCAGAATATTTGGGTGCTCACGAGACCAACACAATTACATACCCACGCTCATTTGTGTGAGGCCCATTTGGATTTTTTCAAGGGACTCTGTCCAGTTGTGGGAAGCAACAAGAGGGCTGCAAGCCCCTTGTGTATGAGCAAGGCTCTCTCGGTGCCCTCAGTTTTCACACATCATGTGCTTTATGTACCGATTATGCAGACTTTGCCCCGGTAATTTTTTAGTTCTGGTTGCAAGTAACAGAGACCAAAATAACAGTGCTTAAGGGAAATAAAATCTGATTCCCTTGCCATGAAACAGTCCAGAGGGAGGCTGTCTGGGCTGCCTTGATGACTGTCTCCATGAAGTCCTGAGGGGCCCAGGCTCCTTCTAGCTTGCTACTTTGCCCTGTGTGGCCTCCACTGTTAAGGACCTCATGCCCAAATGGCTGTTCCAGTCATCCCCACATTCTAGCCTTCTGGAAGAAGGAAGGAATGAAGAAGGGGGTAAAGGTACACAGCTGTCTCTTAAGATAAATTCCTAGAAGCTGCCACATGGTACTTCTGTGAGCCAGAAGCTAATTAGGTGTCACAGTTTGCTGTGAGGGAAGCTGGGACACCAAGTCTTTAATCCAGGTGACCCAATGCAATGGGAGGAAGGGGAATGGGTATGTTTGAACAAATATGGGCCTCTTCTTGTGGAATAGGTCTCTTTGATGGCCTGGTGGAAGGCTGCATGCCCAGAACCCACAACCAGTATTTATTTCTCTTACAACCAGAAGAAACGTCAGGAACAGGCCAGCTCAACCCTCTTCCTCCTGTTTCTCAGGAGTTGAAATGAGGCTGACAAAGGGGAAATGAGCCTCACAGGTCCCCAGGGATGAGAACACTGAGTAGCCCATCGGTCCACACGCTCTCAGCTCCAGCCCCACTTAATGCTCTCAGGTGCTGTTGTGTCCTGGCCCCCGGCAGCAGCCTGTTTGTGACAGAGAAGGAGGGTCAGCAGAAGAAGGTAAGGTGGTGGTGAGGAAGGGAAGACGAAATCCCTGAGAACCTGCCAGAGGCCAGACACCAGGCTGGACATTTGACAGCCATTGTCTTATTTTAAAACTCCAGCATCCCCCAGGGCGCCTGGGTGGCTTAGTCAGTTATGTGTCGGACTCTTGATCTCAGCTCAGGTCTTGATCTCAGGATCTGAAGTTCAAGCCCTACATTGAGTTCCAAGCTGGACATGGAACTTACTTTAAAAAGATAAGTTAAAACCCCCACATCCCCATAAAGAGATAAACACTACTGATTTACAAATGGGAAAACTGAATCTTGGAGAGGCCACAGCTTTTGCCCAAGTTTAAAGTAATTAAGTAGCAGAAGTAGGTGAAGGGTACGCTTAGGCCTGTTTCATCGTTCGGCTACACCTGGAGGTCACTGTGTCTCCCCCAAGCCATCTTGGTTCCTAAGTCCCAGGGCCCCCAAGCTGCCTCTTGCCTGCCTGCAGGAAGGAGTAGAGGTGTCTACCTTTTGGGCCCAGGGTTTCTCCCTAAGTCCTTCCTGCCCCACACTACACCCTTCAGTAGCAATGCTGACTCCTGTCCTGGCTCCCAGCCAGGCAGGAGTGAGTTCAAATCCCAGCTCCCCCTCCATTCAGTCAACAGACATTTACCGAGCTCAGAAATATTCCAGGCACTGTGGGCAAGCGACTCCTCATTTATAAGTTGGGCACTGCTGGTCTGTAGGACTGTCGGGGAGAGTCTGTATCAGGTTAAGTGGAGCTCTCCCCCAGAAATGTTGCACCCTCTCCTCCTGCATCTGCCCAGGCTCATCTGTGCTGCTGGCCTTTGGGGACTTGTGGCCCTCCCCTGTCTCTGGTGCAGAGGGGTCTGCTGTACCTGGGAATGTCCTCAAAAACCTGCCTTCCCCCCTGGTTTCCTCCCTGAATCTCCAGCGCCGGACCCCGGCCATTCTAGAGGGAATCTATTCTGGGAAGCCTTGAGAAGCTCTCGGGCTGGCAGAGGTTGCTTGGAAGTGTGGGTTGTCCAGAAGGGTCAACTGATGGCCAGTGACACCCCTCAAGGGCCTGAATCCACATAGTTCTCCATGGCTGCATGGGGAACCTGGTAACCATGTGCCATGTGATGACAGCTTTAAAGCTCGGATATCATATGACTGTTACCTGAGTGGGCTGGAACAGATGTGGTCATGGCCACTGCCCCAGGCTGGAGGGGTGGGGTATGTCAGAAGAGGGCCTGCTAGCGATTCTCATGTGGGCTCAGGGACTCCTCCTGGAGCACTGAGGTATGCAGGCCTGGGCAGGTCCCATATGTCCTCCTCTCCTCTTTTGCCTTTGCCCATCCTTTCCCTTTATCTGGAGGGCTCCTCGTGACTGCTTCTGTTCAGATAAGTCCACTTATTCCCATGGCTTAGAACAAGTGCCTCTTCCTTCAGGGAGTCCCTCAGTCGCTGAAGGATTGGGCAGCCTCATGGGGCTCTCCTAGTCCCATCAGGGGAATGCTCATCTGAGCTTCATTGCGTGGGTCCCTCCCTCCACTTTGAGCACTTTGGGAGCAGAGACCAGGCTGGTTAACCCCTGGGGCCTCTGGAAATGTCTGCCAAATGAGTCAATGGAGCTCTGAGGCCTGAAGTGGAATAGCAAATATTGGCTGGAAGGGTGAATGATTGATTGTATGAATGAATAAAGTTTCCAGGAAATGGGAGTGGGAAACATGTGGAAGAGATAAAGACACAAACCTCACCTTCATTCTGGTTACCTAGGACCATTCCATGGCCTATAGCAAATCATAATTACAACTGATGCTTGTATACTGCTATGCACCAGCACCTCTGTAAGCACTTTGTGTGTAACCCATTTAATCCTCAGAACACCACTGAGAAAGGTACTTGTCTTAGTCTGCGTGGGCTGGTGTAATAAACCATAGACTGGGTAGCTCAAACAACACCGATTTGTTTTCCCCATGATCACAGTGCCCAGCACGGTCTGGTTCCAATGAGAGCTCTCCTCCTGGCTTGTCGACTGCTGCCATCTTGCTGGATGCCACCTGACCTCTTCTTTGTTTGCACACAGAAGACGGAGAGCAAGCTTTCTGGTGTCTCTTCTTAGAAGGGCACTAATCCCATCATAATGCCCCACTCTCATGACCTCATCTGAACCTAATTACCTCCTCAAATGCCTCACCTCCAAATACAATCACACAGGGGGTTAAGGCTTCAATATATGAATTTTGAGGGGACATAATTCAGTCTACAGCTGTGCAAATGAATCTGTATCTGTCAGTTTAGGCTGGCAACAAACAATCCCAATATTTCAATAGCTTAGAACAATAAAGGTTTATTTGTTGCATATGCTACATGTCCAACTCAGGTTGGCAGGGGCCTCTGCCGTTCATGGTCACCATGGGAGTGGTGCTGGTTCAGAGAATGTGGCAAATCACTTACATTTTTATTGGCTGAAGAAAGTCACAAAGCAGGGCGGCTGGCGGCTCAGTCAGTTAAGCATCTGCCTTCAGCTTAGGCCATGATCCCGGAGTCCTGGGATTGAGGCTCACATTGGGCTCCCAGCTCCCTGCTCAGTGGGGAGTCTGCTTCTCCCTCTGCCCCTCCTTGCTGGTGCTCTGTCTCTTTCTCTCAGAT
Source organism: Canis lupus dingo (assembly GCF_003254725.2). Classification (NCBI taxonomy): domain Eukaryota; kingdom Metazoa; phylum Chordata; class Mammalia; order Carnivora; family Canidae; genus Canis; species Canis lupus. Next base: position 30,465,408 of record NC_064261.1, on the reverse strand, counting down.
AAATAAAATCTTAAAAAAAAAAAAAAAAGTCACAAAGCTACACCTAAATTCAAAGTAGGTAGGAAAAAAAAAAACAAAATAGGGAAACAAAATCACTTTTGTGATTATTCCAATTATGTTTAAAATAATATATTGTCTAAAAAAAAAAAGTAGATAAAGTACGATCCTACCACGTGTCCTGGAAGAACTCAACTATTTGTGGACAGCCCAAATGACCCAAATCATCTTCTTCCCATTTTATAGATAGACAGACTGAGGCAAAGAGAAGATAAGAAAATTTGCCCAAGGTCACTCAGCTAGTAAGTGGCAAAGAGCTAGGATTTGTACCCAGGAAGCCCAGTGGCAGAGGTAGTGACCCCAACATGGAGTATGCTACTCCATAGTGATACTGGGAAGGCAGTCCTCCAACATGGTCTATGGCTGTCCTACGTGAGCACAGGAGAATGGCACAAAGACACCACTTACCTCCCTCAGTCTCTTGCCCAGAGCAACACAGAAAGCGTGTCATTTATTGGATTGGATTGAACTAGATCAAAGACAAGGCTTCATAGTTTACACACTGATATGTATACACTGGCAGTCACTGATACATACAGCACTTACACATCTGGACTTTTCTCAGATGGTCTCAAATTCAAATGCAACCCCCTCTGCTCCTACCAGTATCCCACAGGCCTCAGAGCCTGCGTCTCACTCCCTGACACAGAACACTCCATGACTAACCTCTGTGGTCCTCGAGATGCCTTACCACGGCTTTTCCCCATCTGTGCCATGAACGAACCTCCTTGCACATCCAAACATACGTTGAAGGGCTGGGCCCTGGGACCAGGGCATCTCTCCCTCCTCTACCTGCCCCTTGTGGCTTATCGCTACTGCCCTCCGCATTCCGCCGGGCTTCTTGATGGCTTCTTCTTCTGGACAGGTACCTAGTGGGCAAGGCCAACGTGGCACTTCCTTCTGGCATCTCCAGGGGCCCAGGCAGTTTCCTGGTATAGTGAATTTAATTAAAACCTTGCATGGCATGTGTGTGAAGAGTACTGAACGGGGAAGAGCTCCCGGTCTACACTCCCTTTCATCCCGGATTAGTGCTCCACACAGTCTTTGCAGGACGTGGGTGGGCCTTGCTGCCCCCTCTCTTTATATCGGCGCCTGGCCAACCTGGGAGCCCAGTGTGAAATGGACAGACAGACCGATGGTGGACAGATGGATGGGTGGCAGAGGTGGAACCCCTAAGCAGTTACATACCAAGTCTTTTCAGGACCAGGAGCCCCATCTGACCCTGTCAGATCAGTAAAAGCTTGTTGGATGAATGAATGAATGCAGGAGGTCAGCGACGGCACCAGGTCTGGGTGACATCACGGAGTGCCCAGAGGCCCTCGGGGTCTTGCCCCGGCCCCCATCGCAGCCCCACCAAGCGCGGGAGTCACCGACTGAAGGGAACCGGCTGCCCCTGGCATCGAGGACCGCAGCCCGCACGCGAGGAGGCGCGGTGGAAGCTTAGCTCTTGGCAAGGTGAAGGCGGCTCTCCACAGAGGGGCCCGTATTGCAGGCCTGCAGGGAGGGCCCGGCCCGCCGAGTTTGCACCTTTTTACGCGGCATCTGTCCCTGGGATCAGGAGAGCCGGGAGGCTGGATTAGATGGGTCAGCGCCCTGATTGACAGTGACACTTCCTCCCGCGCCCCCGCCTGCCCCCCGGCCTCTCCCGCTGTTCCTCTCCTGCCTCACTCAGGCCCCATCCTGTTCCCGAAAGCGGGCGATGCCTTCTAATCTCCTTACCAGGAAATTATTTTCCTGGGTGTGAAATCCCTGTCCGAGGGGAGGGTTGCAGATCAGCCCTGCCCCGGCCTGGACGCTGACCGCAGGGCTGTCTCCCGGAGACATCTGGCATGGCAGTGGGAGCGGTCACAGCGAGAGATGGGCAAAGCTTGGGCAATCCTACCCCCGGATGGGGCCCTGACCTCCGGAGTGGGCCGTCCCCAAACTGCCTCTTCCTGTCTCCGTTCAAGAGACTTTTCAAAAATGATTCATGTCTGCGGTTGGCGACTGTCCTCTCCTGTAGCAAGTAGCATTGGGGGTGGGGAGAGTGTTACCGGGAGCAACCTGCCCTGGAGGGTGAGGTCTGGGACCCAGCCCTGGCCTGGGGCCAACGCACTCTGTGACTCTGGACACATCCCAACCTCTGCCTCAGTTTCCCTCCGACTTCACCATAAACAGACTGTGAGGTCAGGTGTGGGGTCTATGCCTCACCCTCCCTCCACACCCACTGTATAAAAAGTCAGAACCTCAGTGGAGGGAGCAGGGAGGCAGCACCCCTTCTGACCAGGTACTTTCCCCCAAAGGGGCTCAGGTCCACCCGACACCATGTTTTGAGGAAACAGATCACTCTGATAGTTATTAAGACCATGAAGAAAAAACCCTAGAGAAAGCAGTGGGAAAGCCACAGGACCAGCTTATGTAATTCATAAGGTCAAAACCTGTGGCCAGACCGGGAATTGAACAGAGGAGGGTGGCAGTGACAGTGATCCAACTACCCTGCTTGGTTCTGTGACTTTGGGCCATTGATCATTCCCTAATGCCTCAGTTTCCCCAACTGTAAAGAGGAGATGTCACACTTACTCATAGGCTTATTGTGAAGGTTTCAGTTAATTAATAATTATAAAATTCTTAGAATGGTCCCAGGCACAAGTAAGTACCTTATAAGGATGATGGTATTGCTGTTGTTATGCTTGTCATGGAGAAGCGCTCGGCACATTATTTATTGTGGGTTGAGTTGAGTCCTGAAGATCTAACTAACCTCTGGTACCTGTGAATGCGACCTATTTTGGGAAATAGGGTCTTTGGGATGTAGTCAAGTAAGATGGCTGGAGTGCGGTGGGCCCTAAGCCAGTAAGATTGGTGTATGGGGGCGGGGGTGCCTGGTGGGCACAGCAGGTTAAGCATCGGACTCTTGGTTTCATCTCAGGTTGTGATCTCAGAGTGGTGTGATCAAACCCCCACCCCCCACGTGGACCTCTGCTTGAGCTTCTCTCTCTCCCTCTGCCCTCTGCCCCTCCCCACTGTGCTCTTGAGCTCTCTCTCTTTCAAATACATAAATAAATCTTTAAGAAAAAAAGATAGTTGCATGAAAAGGGACAAAGAGACAGGCACCCAGGGAGAAGGCCATGTAAGGACAGAGGAGGGAAGGCCACGGATCACCGGCCACACTAGAAGCTGAGAAGAAGCAAGGAAGTGTTCCTCACGGAGTCCCGGAGGGAACGGGACCGCCCAGGCCTTGATTCTGGACTTCCAGCCTCCAGCACTGTGACAGTACTTTGTTAGAGCAGCCCTGAGAGGCCAACCCAATAACAAGATGAACAGCCACAGACTAGGAAGGAAGCCTCCAGCAGACCGAGGTGCTCCTTTAGGACTGGCAGATCCACTTCAGGATGTGGAGGGTCCAGGTCTCGGGAGGGCCCGGGGATCTGCTCTCCTCCTCCAGGCCTGGCCGTGGGCTCTGCTGCGGCTGACGGGGGACCTCGGGGGGAGGGGGAGGGCTCACCTGGGGGAAGCACAACTTTCTTTTTAAAAAAAAAAAAAATTGGAGTTCAATTTGCCAACATATAGCATAACACCCAGTGCTCGTCCCATCAAGTGCCCCCCTCAGTGCCTGTCACCCAGTAGCACAACTTTCTGATGTATGTGTTTGACCTCTTGGCCACAGGTCTGCCATCAAAGGCAAAGAGGGTGTGGCTGCGGGGTTTCCCAGACAGAGTCCAGGGTCCCAGGATCACTGACACCTTCGAGGGAATGTAGCTGCCTTTGAACCAGGCACTCCAGATGGAGAGACGGAAAACAGGCCCCAGGGCAGTGTCTCTCCTTCCCCTCCAACCTCCCTCCCCCTCACCCAGTTTCACCTTCGGGAGACCCTGTGCCCCATGAAACCAACTTGGTCCAAACACCTCAAACCTTTGCAAGACCCCAGGAGAACTGACTACCCCACAGCCTGTTCTGAAAGCCTCACCAGGGAGGTGCTCAGGTGCTAGAAGAGAAGGGGAATTTGCTGCATGCTCCCCAGGCTTGGAGTGGGGCAGGGCATCTCTGCTAGCAGGGCACAGCTATGCCTGTTACAGATGTGGAAACTGACGTTCACTAGATTAAGCAAACAACTTGCCCAAAGGAGCACACTAAGGAAAGGGCAGTTGGGCTTTGACCCTTCCCTCTGACCCCACAGTTTGAGCCCCCTGCATGCTTTTTCCCTTGTTGAGGGGGAGAATTTCCCTTGGGCTCTTCTGAACCCCTCTACCAGGAAAGCAACGCTTTCCTCCTGGGCCCTTGAAATTCCAAGTTGCACAGAATAGCCAGACACAGGGACTTGCGAGGGCAGGAAGAATCCTGAGTGCTCAAGTCCTATACTTGACTTACCACTAAATTTCTCTGCGACTCTGGGCAGAATACAGGAGCCCAATGCCCTGGGTATCAATTACTAAGGGCAACTAACTAACTGCCCCAAACGTAGTAACTTAAAAGCCCTGGTTTTCTCATGTCTCATTACCAGACAAGTCCCATGGCCAAGTCCAGAATCAAGGTCGGGGGAGGGGCACAAGGGTGAGGGGCACCAAGTGGTATTGATAGGGGCTGCTTTTATGATAACCTACCTTATCCTGTATGTCCCCGAATCAAATTTTTAGAAGGCAGAAAATAGTGTCTAGAAAATTAGGTGGTTCTGCTGTGCTCGTCTCTGCCATCATGTAGCATCTATGGAGGGATTTATGGTTTAGGAAGAAATCACTTTCAACATAATGATTCTGGTAATTTCTCCACCAACCCTCTGACACAGGTGTCATTAGAGAAGTAGGATTCAGAAGAGTTAAAGCGACAGGCTAAGAAGCGGCAAAGGAGGCAGGACCCAGGCCAGACAGCGCCCAAAGCCCACTTGGCCATGTCTGTCCCTCTAAGCTGCCATCCTTAAGTCCCTCCCAGGGACCTATCCTTGGGTCTTTCCCCAAACAATGCAGCTATAGAAACTGTCTTAGAAAGAATGAAGGAGCTGTGGTCAGTTTTCCAATCCGGGTCTGAGGTCCAGATGAGGAGTATGATGACCACCTGCCTCCAGAGAGCTGACACCGCTGCCTCTGAGGGTCATTCCCACATAGGCACGGCTATCCTGCCTTCCTTCTGTCTGCTGTGCGCCACATGAACAACTCAAGTTGCTACTAAATGAAAGGGCCCCGGAGGTCAGGTTGGGGACGCTGGAGAAGGAGACAAGAGCAGGGAGTCCCCAACCTTGGCAGCCAAGGCTTATGGCCTGGTGACCTTGTTTCCCGGCTGGGTGTGATACTAGAGCACCAGAGCAAGCAGGGGCTGTGCCGTCACCAGCCCCAGAAAGTCCCTTTCTGGACCAAGAGCTGCTTCCTACTATAGACTTGGGCTTCCGTCTTGTCCACACTCCCATTTGGGACACATTGTTCCTTCTGGCTGTGACGCCATCACCTGCTCCTAGAAGGGAACCTGCGTATTAAAACCAGCAGCTGCTGAAGAGGGAAGATTCATTGTTTATAATTGTTCACATAAATAATGTGTGCTCCCTGCCGAAGGAAGGGGAGACTTCACTCCTGCGATACTTCTCAGGGAACAGGGTAGATTCCGGTTTATCTTCCCTTCTGGATTGATTTTTAGGTCACAAATACACGGAAAAACATTTGATGTGCTGGAGTGGATTCACATACACACCTGACATGTAGGTATACCACGTACACACCGCATACAGTGACGTACTACCTGGGTGTGCATGTTATATGTGTACCTCACTATGAAGTCTGCGTATTAGTGCCACATATGTGCACACTCATGTTGGGGGTGAGTGTGATTATACATGTACACTCACAATAGTTATAAGCTATGTCTATAACTAGATATATCATTTTTGGGATACGTGTACTCAAACATACTTCATATGCACCAACACATACGTAGCATGTGCTCACATGTACTATGTGAGATTTGCTTATAAATACACATTTGAGTGCCAGGTATGTGTGTACTTACGCGCGTGTGTGGGGGGGGGTGTCTTCATAAACATGCAATATGTCTACTGTAAATTCCTGTAGACGCAAACACTGTGCATGAGCGTGGGCATACAATGACGTGGATATGTGGTGCTATATGGACACTGATGTGCTTATTTTTGTCTTTGAGATAGGGTGTCACCTCCTGGAAGCCCCCCAGGCCACGCTTCCCCCTGCGGTGTCTGTGCACAGCCCTGGTGCTGTCCGCTTGTCCCACCCCAGGTACTTACTGTATACCCTCAGCTCTTCCAGCCTGCCCCCTACCAACACAGCCTGATCTCTCTGGAATATCTGCTTGGAAAGTAGAGGGGATGTGGCTGGTCCCACAGTTGCTAGGGGCAGGGAGGGGACTCATTCCCAAACACTGCCAGCCCTTTGCCTTCTGCAATCCCTCAGTGACCTGGGGACTTTTGGGGGGTGATTGAGACTGGGACCAGGGGACATTGCGCCTTGCTCTTGGCCCTGAGGAAGAGCCTAAGGGCTAGAGCCTGGGTCTCTATGTGTCGAGATCACTTTGGCCAGCTCCTTTCCCTCTGGACACACATGGCGCCTCCTCTGGGAGGCTCCCCCTGGTGTCCCTCAAGCTTCCCTAAATCAACCTACTGCTCCGTTTGCTAATGTCTTACTTCCACTGGACAAGTCTCCTTAGTCTTCCTGTATTTTATCCGGCAACTATTTCTTAGGTATGGGGAAAGGAGAAGGCATCTTCCCCACTCCTCAGGAACCATGAGGAGAGGTCTTCCCCGAGCACTCCTGGTATCCTGTCCCACTCTTCCTTCTCACCCTGGAGGGGTGAGTTTGGCACAGAAAGGAGGCGGCCCACCCACAGGGTACACACACTCAGCCTCTGGCTGAGCTTTTCAGAGCTGCCAACAGTGTGGGGTGGGGGTGGGGGTGGGGGGGAGCCCAGCTTGTGGTCGATTCCATGGTTACCACGCAACTAACCACAACCGCAAGCTCTGCTCCACCTCTTTCTCTTTCATTACTGAAGTACAGTTGACATATAAGATTATATTAGTTCTATTAGCGCCTATCATGGTAAGTGTAGTCACCACCTGTCACGTTGCAACATTATTACAGTATTATTGACAATATTCCCCACACTGCACTTTTCATGGCAGTGACTTTTTTATTTTATAACTGAAAGTTTGCACCTCTTAATCCCCTTCACTTATTTCACTCCCTTGCCTCCCCTCTGGCAACCACAAATTTGTTCTCTGTATTTTTGAGTCTATTTCTGTTGTTTTGGGTTTGTTTTTTTTTTTTTTTAGAGTCTACATATAAGTGAAATCATGTGGCATTTGTCTTTCTCTGCCTGTCTTATTTTGCTTAGACAGACAATAGTCTGTCATTAGTCAACAGACATTAGTCTATCTTATTTTGATAGACCCTCGAGGTCTATCTATGTCATTACAAATGGCAAGATTTCTTTCTTTTTGGTGGCTGAGTAATATTTCATTATGTATATACCATAATGGTATATGCATCTTTATCCATTCATCACTTGATGGACACTTGGGCTGCTTCTATATCTTGACTATTGTGAATAATGCTGCAATTATAGGGATGCATATCTTTTCAAATTAATTTTTTCATTCTTTGGGTACCCAGTGGTGGAATTGCTGGCTCATATGGCATTTCTATTTTTAAGTTTTTGAAGAAAACTGTTTTCTACAGAGGCTTCCACCAGTTTGCATTCCCACCAACAGTGCTTGAGTGTTCCTGTTCTCCCTGTCCTTGATGACACTTGTTATTTCTTGTCTTTTTGACCCCAGCCATTCTGATTGATGTGAGGTGATAGCTCCTTTTGGTTTAGATTTGCATATCCCTGATGATGAGTGATGTTGAGTATCTTTTCATGAGTCTGGTGACTATTTGTAGGTCTTCCTTGGGAAAATGTCTCTTCAGATCCTCTGCCCATTTTTAAATCAGATTATTTGGGAGTTTTTTTGCTATTGAGTGTGTAAGTTTTTAAAATATATTTTGGATATTAACCCCTTCTCTATCAAATATATCACTTACAAATGTATTCTCCAATTCAGTATCTTGACCTTTTATTTGTTGATGATTTCCTTTGCTGTGCAAAAACTTTTTATTTTGGTGTAGTTTCAATACTTTATTTTGCTTTTATTTCCCTTGCCTGAGGACACAAATTCAGAAGTATTTTGCTAAGGCTGATCTCCAAGAACTTACTACCTGTTTTCTTTTAAGATTTTTATGATTTCAGCTCTCACATTTAGGTCTGTAATCCATTTTGAGTTTATTTTTGTGTATGGTGCAAAGAAAGTGGTTTGGTTTCATTCTTGAGCATGTAGCTGTCCAATTTCCCTAACACTATTTGTGGAAAAGACAGTCTTTCCCCTATTGTATATTCTTGCCTCCTTTGTCTTAGATTAACTGACCATATAAGCATGGGTTTATTTCTGTGTTCTCTATTCTGTTCCATTGATCCATGTGTCTACTTTTGTGCCAAAACCATATTGTTTTGAATACGATAGCTTTGTAGTATAACTTGAAATCTGGGAGTGTAATGCCTCCAGCTTTGTTCTTCGATATCAAGATTCCTTTGACTGTTTGGGATCTTTTGTGGGTCTATACAAATTTTGGAATTCTTTTTTCTAGTTCTGTGAAAATGTTATTGGTATTTTGATAGAGATTGGATTGAATCTGTAAACTGCCTTGAGTAGTGTGGACATTTTAACATTATTAATTCTTCCAATTCATGAACATGGTATATATCTTTCTATTTGTTTGTGTTGTCTTCAATTTCTTTCATCAATGTCTTATAGTTTTCAGAGAATAGGCCTTTCACCTCAGTTATATTCATTCCTGGGTATTTTATTCTTTTGGTGCAATTGCAAATGGGATTGTTTTCTTAATTTATCTTTTTGCTACTTTGTTATTGGTGTATAGAAATGCAATAGATTCCTGCATATTAATTTTGTGTTTTGCAACTTTACTTGGGCTGCTTCTATATCTTGACTATTGTGAATAATGCTGTAATTATAGGGATGCATATCTTTACTATATTTTTTATAGTATTTTGGTGGAGACTTTAGAGTTTTCTATATATAGTATCATAACATCTGCAAATAGTGAGAGTTTTACTTCTTCCTTTCCAATTTGGATTCCTTTTGTTTCTTTTTCTTGTCTGATTGCTTGACTTCCAGCACGACATTGAATAAAAGTGGAGAATAGATACCTTTGTCTTGTTCTTGATCTTAGAGGAAAAGCTTTCAGTTTTTTACCATTGAGTGTGATATTAAACTGGTATGTTATCACCAACTGCCAGAATTTTAATCCCTCAATTATTTCCAAACTTGAACTTACATAATATTTTGTTTTGTTTTTAATGCAGTTTTTTCTGACCCCAGATTGTCGATCCCCATTTGATGTCAGGTGCTGCATTAGGTGCTGGAGACATGTTGGTCCCTTCCCTAATGGAACATATAGTCCTGTGGGAAAGAATGAAAAGGAAGTACAGAAACTGACAGTGCATAATTACACTGTGACCAGGGCTTGAAAAGAAAGGAATAGGCTATTAAGTAAGATAATATAGGCTAGATGGGGAAGGGTTTAGATAGAGTGGTCAATGAAGACCTTTTCAAGGAAAAACCAGGAAGATGAGGGTCAAGTTTGCAAAGAGTTATGTTGAGGAATAGCATGTGGAGAAAACCTGAGGTTGCGTGTGGCTATTGTGAGTGAGGAAAGAGGAGCAAGAGTTAGAGAGGGGGGGGCGGCTTATCCCTTGTCGGCCCCCAGGAGTAGATTAGATTCTATTCAAAGTGGATTGGGAAGCCTTTGAAGGTTTGGGGTGGGGAAAGGTCAGTGACATGATTCATGAGTTTCAACAGTACTCTGGCAGCCAGAAGGTCCAAGAGGAGTGAATGGCAGTAAGGGGGCTAGTGTGGTGCACCCCAGGAGCAATGCCTGGGCAACCACTGAGCAGGCACAGTGCACACATCATCTGAAATCCTGGACACAGCCCAGCAGAGTGGTGATGATGGCTGGTGCCCTCCCCCAGCTGGCAGCCAAATGCAGTGTTAGAGAACAGGGCCAGCCACATTGATGTTAATATAACAAGAACAACAAGACAGCTTCTAGTTTCACACCAGTGTTTTACAGGCTTTATCTAATTTAATCCTCACCCCCCCCCCCCAGGAGATGAGCACTACTTTGTATTTCCATTTGTCAGTAACTTACCCCAGGTCACACAGGCATTCAGGTACCCAGCATAAGGGTGCACCTGACTGCTATCCATACTGCCAGGAAGGTTGGGGTACATCTTTATGCTCTTTGGAAGGGATGTATTTTGCTCAAGATGAAAATGTTTTCCTTTGATGTGTCACAAAGCTTGTTCTTAAGCACTTTAAAAAGCACAATAACTTTGCTGTATTGTTTGCTTAGTTCAGAAAAAAAGTTTTTCTTTTGGGGGATTGTCCAGGGTGGGGCTGAAGCATGAGTGGGGAGCCAGAGAGCACAATGGCTACCTCTCCCTTAGCAAGCTCCTGAAGTCTTTTTTCTGTGGTTGTTCAAATGATGATAAAAAGATGAGAGATGGAGAGGGTGGAGTGAGTACAGGGGAAGCATGCAGAGCCAGGAGCCACAGGGGTGCTTTTCTGATGTGCTTACTTCTCTCTCAGCCAGCAGTGCCCCCCAGCCCAGGTTCCCTCCTCAGATGTGAGAACATGAGCAAGCCATTAATAGAGTCCCTGCATGCCCCCAATGTCCCAACGTGGGGTCCTGACATCCCAGAAGGGGGCAAATGTAATTGCTGGAGATTCGATAGAATTGTCAAAAATACATGAAGTTGGTCACCTAAATTGTAAAACATGCTGGAAAATGTTCTACCAGATAAGACATAATCTAAAAGTGAGGACATTAGGGCCATTTCTGAACAGACCCACACCACCAAGTCTGTGTTATCTGTGCCCCACAGTGCATGTGCGTGCACACGTGCATACACACACACACACGCACACAGAGCCACATTTTTCTTGCTTAGCCTATAATTTAGAGACATACGGATTCCCAGCATCTGATCAGGCTTCCCTGCAATAAAAATTTTCCACCTATTACACTTCTTTTCTTCCAGTTTGCCAATTCTCTTTTCAGATGTGGTCAATCAACTGTGTTTAATTTCAATGACTGTACCTCACACTTGCAGAACTTGTAGAAGTTCATTTGCAAAAGTTAATGCTTTTACCTTTTTTTAAAAAATAATGTCTAGGTCTTCATCGATTTTTCTTGTCCTTTTATCTATGCCTATCTGTATTTCTTTTTAAGATTTTATTTATTCATTTATGAGAGACAGGGAGAGAGAGGCTGAGACCTAGGCAGAGGGAGAAGCAGGCTTCCTGTGGGGAGCCTGATGTGGGACTCGATCCCAGGACCCCGGGATCACACCCTGAGCCAGAGGCAGATGCTCAACCACTGAGCCACCCAGGCACCCCTGTGACTATTTGAAGCACTCTTCTTTTGTATAGTGTTCTCTTGCTCCTATTCTAGGGATGCAAACCTTCCCATCTACAATATCTGCAGACTCACCTTTCCAGGGTATGCCTCCCTGGAGGCTTAAACTTGTTTATTATAAGCTCATCTTCAGCAGGGGTTGTATCTTCTGAAGGAGTCTGCTGTTCCAGGTGGCAAAATGGCTCTGCAGAGTGGATTGGCTTTCCGTTCTAGGGTCCCAGGGGGTTCCCTGGGTCTGTGATAGTTTTATGCTAATTTCTCATCTTGGGGTTTCTGCTGAGGCTGCCTGGTGCTATATTTTAAGCTCTACACCTCCACCTGAACAAGCTTGCATTTTTGATTTCTCACAGAAGGCTTTTCTAATCTCACTCAGAGCCCTGAGCAGAGGGAACTCACCTCCTTTCCTTTTCTGAGCTAGTGGATGGAGCTCTCTAGTCCGACTTTCAGAGATTGGGGCTACCTTTCAAGTGTCTTAGTTTTTTTCTTTTTTTTTTTAAAGATTTTTTATTTATTTATTCATGAGAGACACACAGAGAGAGAGAGGCAGAGACACAGGCAGAGGGAGAAGCAGGCTCCATGCAGGAAGCCCAACGTGGGACTTGATCTCAGGTCTCCAGGATCACGCCCTGGGTCGGAGGTGGCGCTAAACCGCTGAGCCACCTAGGCTGCCCTCTTAATTTTTTTTTCAAGCGTCCCCCTTCCCACCTCCATAGACCCCAGGCCATTTCTCCTACCCAACCTGGACATTAAACCCTAGTTCCCAGCCCCACTAGGCTCTAACTGGGCCAGAAATGGCCGTGGGCAGTGGCAACACCAGCCCAAGATGGCCAATGTTCCTGGCTTTGTTATTTCTTTGTTACTGGCCCTGGGAGTTCCCACCCCTTAAGATCAGCTCTGTATTTAAAATATTGTTTAAAACATTATCTTGTATGCAACATTTCTTTATGATTGTATCATAAGGAGTTTCACATTAATTCAGTCTACCATGTTGTCAGCTCAAGTTCTCTACATGCCCTTATTAGATTTGTAAGAATTTATGAACCTGAATTTTTGTGGCTACTCTGTGGTCTTATTTACAGTAAGGAGAATCACAAAGTTAGGGTGTGGTTGAGCCATAGGCAGTTAGGAGATACGTATCCCACCCTCCAAGTGCAGAGACTGAGAGTCAGCAAGCTCATGTAACATGTTCAAGGCTGTGGAACCACCCACCAGATGCCTCCTTGTCCTTGAGGTGAGAAGACTTGCTTTAAGGTGGATCAATAAACACATCCATGAACAGCCTTCATTTAGAAAGTCTTTCTGGAAGAAATGAAGTTCATAAAATCTTCAAATAGCCAGAGGCCATCTTTAGGGAAACCCTCTCCTTCCAGTGACTTAGACTCCCAGCCTTCCCCCTGCCCTGTCCCAAAAGGAGGCACATCTCCGTCAGCTGAGTGGTTGTGAAGACTCTTCCAGAGTCTGCCTCTTCCAGGACATTCTGTCCACCTGAGCTGAAGAAGTCCTGCCCAGGCAGCCAGACGAGGCGTCTGGTATTTGTAGGTACGTGAGTTTAGGCAGCCGCCCTGGACTGTGTGTTGCTGAGACCACTCCTTGACCTCTTGTGTCTCCAGGGCGCCAGCCTCTGCCTCAAAGCCCTGCTGACCAGAAAATCCCAGGGGAGGGCCGATTGGGAAATTTGCAGCTGGCTGGGCCAGAGTTCCTGGAACCAGGCCTACAGCTACCCAGGAAAAATACAGTTCCCTGAGACAATGTGGACGGTGAGGCCCCTGACTTACATGAGGGCAGATGTGAGTTCAAATCTGGCCATTGCTTTAACCTCTCTGTGTAACAGTTCCTCATCTGTGAAATGGGTAACAGTGCCTGCCTTGTAAAGTGCCTTGTGAAGTGTATGACTTTGTGTCAGGGACAGAGCAGACTCTTCATACCCTGAACCTCCCGGAGTGCTCTATGACGTCACCAAGTTCCCAGAGGGCAGGAGGGGACTCTGATAAGCTACCTTTGGCTTCAACCCTAGAGCTGGGAGGGAAATAGATTAGGGACTGAGGGGGACAGGAGGCAGGGAGAAGAGCAGGGCTCCTCAAATGCTAATGTCCTAGAACCACAATGGGGGGTGCCTGGGTGTGGGGTGCATGGGAACAGTCTGTACTCTGTTCACGGCATTTTGGTAGATCTAAAGCTGCTCTGACATAACAAGTTTACTCAAGGTACATGGATCCCTTTAAATGCAGCTTCTGATTCAGCTGGCCCGGGTGGGGCCTAAACACACACATTTTCCAAATGTTCCCAGGTGGTGGTCATGCTGTGATTGGACATCACTGGGCCTCACTTTGGGGAGTAAGGGAGGAGAGGTCCATGTGAATGAAGGGTAGGGGACACCAGTCCTTTAGAGCTCCCACTGGGCCTGGAAGCAGCAAGGGGGCTTGCAGGAGATTCATGGGGGCTGTTCAGCTCTGCAGCATTTTTAGTGGCTGAGTTCAATCTCCAGCTGCTGCTGGTGATGGTGATGACAACAAGATGAAGTCTCCTGGAGGCTGGGGAGGGACACAACTTATCTATCATAACGGGGCCCTGCAGAAATCACATGGCAGCTGGCTGCCCCTCCTGTCTGGCTCACAAACCAGCCTCTCCCCTCTGCTCCTTGTGAGGAGTGCAGTAGTTGGCATTTGACTGTCCATTGGCTGCAGGCATCATCCTGAAGCCCGAAGTGACCAAATGACCCTGGATTCCCCAAGGCTGGAGACACTTCCCCAACATAAGGGAAGCAGGGAGCTGTGCCTGGTATACTGCCCCCCACCTCATCGCCCAAGGACAAGGGCTATGATATGATTCCTGCCCTTAGAAGTTCAAGTTGACACCTGAAGGCCCCCAGAAGGTGGGTTTCTCCAGGGCTGCGTGACGAGAACAGGACCTGGTCCCCTAAAACCCTGATGGTGAATGGGTCGGGGAAAGGTCTTCCCAGGGCTGCCACTGGGAGCTGTGACTTCTTTCCTCTTGGTCTTTCTCTCTGCTGCCCTCCCTGTGTCACCCACATACCTGAGTGGGTGCTTTTGTCCTAGTTTACAGTCCAGATCAGTGGGAGCAGCCCTGGGTGGGAGTTGGAGTTCTGGGTCCCCATCATCATGTGATCTTCCTCTCTGTGGCTCAGTTTCCCCAGCTATAACTATGGAAGTGGACAATGCAATTTCTCTGAGCCCTTCTAGCTCTGGCCATCTCTGGTCCAAGGTAGTGGGTTGGGGGCTGAGGGGTCCTCCCAGTCTGCAGTCCTGAGTTCCCTCTGCTCCATGTCATGTCCACATAGCTCTATCCCTACTCATGCACATCTGTCCCTGCAGCTTGGGCCAGTCAAGGGGTGAAGTGAGAGTGAAGGCTGAAATCCAGCCTACCCCAAGTCATGTGCCTCCAGCTCAGGGTCTATCTTCCCAGATGGAGCACCAGGAAGCTCCAGAGTGGTTTTGGCTTGACTGGCACCATCTCAGACTTGAATGTGATATGAGCTCCTTGGGCACATGGACCAGGCTCGTTCACATTGGCTCCCCCAGCACCATATCTGCCCAGAACTCTATGGGGCTCAGAAAAGGTCGAGGCATGAATGGATCAATAATGCCACATCATTTATGGAGTTGGGGTGTGGCCATTTGTGCCACATAGCCCAACCAGAAGAGGATCATCCAAGCAATGGGCAGAGGTGAGAGTGAGGATCCCTCCCAGGCATCAGGGCATCCTGTCAGGGCCCATGGACAAAAGACACAGTTGATATCAGGTGACCCATGGGCAGCTCCAAGGCACGAAGGCCCCTGGTGTTGCAGAGCCAACCTTCAGGGGCTGTTAGCTGAGAGCAGGATCAGAGTCACTGGGACTACCAGGGCTTTGGGGTGGCCCAACGGCTGTCCCAGAGGCTGTCCAGGCAGCTGCAGGTCTACAACTGGGCTGGCCCAGAGGCCTAGGGGAAGGTCAACAAGAAGTGCCACTCCCCTTGTCGCCCCTCAAATAAACATCCGCTGGAGCATGTCTGGGATTCCACCCTCCACACCCTCCTCATTCCTGACTCTGACCCTTTTGTGCCCCAGACTAAGGGCCCCAAACCGAGGAGACAGTGATGGTGGGGAGCTCGCCTCTAGTGCTCTAACCACAGGCTGGTCCTCCCCATCTGATGTTGGTTGGGGCAGTGGGGTTTTTGGGGAGCAGGTTGGGGTGTGACCACTGAGCAGCAACCATCCTTCCACAGCACCAGGATGCTTCCTCAGCCACATCTGAGACCTGGACTCATTGAGCTTCACCCCAATCCTCCTCAACACACATGCAAGGGGAGGTCAAGACCCCAGGACACCTGGGAACTGGATGAGCATCACCCCCAGCTCTGGGGTGTCAGCACGGAGCAGAGCCTGATGTCGTCCTATGAAAGAGGCCTGCAGGACCTCCAATGTACCATAGGCTGTGACGAGAGCCTGAGGCAGCTTCCTGAACTGCACCGTGCCCACCCAGCAGACAATGCCCCTGGGCCTTTGAGCCCTTGGGCAATAGTGAGCAACTGAGTTTGGCCAATGGGGCCTGGTGAGAGTCAGGAAGCACTAAGAGGTTGCCCCAGAAAGATGATTTCTGACCTCCTTCCAGAGAAGAACTGAGGCAAATGGACAGTGATCCCAGCTTTGGGGAGCAATGAGTATAGGATGCCAAAACCACTTTCCAGAACAGCCTTGGCCAGCTCAAGATAACACTGGAAAAACATGGGCTCTGTCTCCTGGGCTGGGCCCCAACACATGCTCCCTGATGACTGCATGCCCTTGGCAGGTAGCTTATCTTCTGTACCCAAACCCATCATCTAGAAAATGGGATGAAAACATCCTCTTCCTAGGGTTATTGGGAGACTGAGCAAAATTATGCCTGTAAAGCCCCTGGTGGGGACCCAGCACAGAATAGATGTTCACTGAATGGAAGCGTCACCACTAACAACCAGCTCAGTGATGACGAAGGATCTGTTAATACAGGATCCAACTGTCCTGAAAATGTATTGTGACTAATCCTTAATATTGATGGTGACCTTGATTGCTTGCTGAGTGCTTTCCTGTACATCATGGTCCCAAACAGGCTTTCCCAGGAAGGAAGGGAACCTTGCTTGTTGCATGACTACTGCATGCCAGACACAGCCACCCCTCAAAAAGAATGGGGACACACCAGGTTCCCACCATGCAGCCCCTCTCTGCTTGCACAGGACAGCCATGGTCCTGAGGGGTTACAAACACACCAGGATTTCTCAGAGAGAAGCACAGAGCAAGAGCTAACACCATAGATGAAAAAAAAATGGGGACTCAAATCCCAGGCTGCCTGATTGCAAAGCCTATGATCTTTCAAAGAGTTTTGCAAAGTGCTCCACATCCCTGGGGCCGGCACCTTCCGTTCTCTCCTTAAGATCTGCTCCCGGGCCCCTCATTACAGGGCAGCCATCCTGAATCAGCTGACCCCTGAGCTGTGTTCTTATATCCCATGCCGCTGAGACTGCATGGTAAAAGCCTGGGAAACACTGCTGGGACTGATTTGTTCTGGATACGTCTCTTCCAGGTTTGACAGGCCAAGAGCCTGGCCCCTATGGGCAATACTGACTGGGGAGGAGCTTGACAATAGAGCTGTGAGCAGGACCCCACGGAAGGAGGACAAGCTTGTGATGTATACGTGGCCATTCCCCTCTCTGTAACCACGGCATCATCACTAATCACCGAGGGCTTTTCCGAGGAGCAGAGACATGAGGTCAGAATCCTTCTCTGCACAGGCTCTAGTCCCACTGTCAACTGGAGTTGGCAGAAAGATGAAGCTGCTTCCACCCCTGCCTTCCACCCCTGCCTTCCACCCCTGCGTGTAGGATGCAGGCAGGGCCTGAGAGAGATGGGGTGGGGTGGGGGTAATGTGGAAGGCAGTGTGGCATCACATGGGGGAGGAAAGGCACCACAGGATGGGTGGGGGTCCAGCCCTCACCCGGGGGCCAGCATGTAATAGGGACCACAATTCCTCCCTACTGTGGTTTCAAGAAACAATGACGAGATGCCCTAAACCCAATAGCAAGCAAGAATGGAAACAAGAAATGTCTTCAGTAATTAAAGAAATGCAACCAATATTCTGCTCTTTTCTTTCTTTCTTCTTTTTTTAGAGAGATGGGGTGGGGGAGGGGTAGCAGAGAGAGAATCCTAAGCAGGCAACACGTCCAGTGTGGAACTTAATGCAGGACTTGATCTCACGACCCCAAGATCACAACCTGAGCCACAATCAAGAGTTGGACGCTTAACCAGCTGAGGCAGGTGCTCCAATACTCTTCTCTTTCTTAATGATCAAAGAAGCAGTGACTTTGAAAAAAACACTAAGAAAACCTAGTGCTGTTGAGGTTAATTACACTCATGTAGTTGGCTGGTGGGGTGTCATTCTCTGAGCAGTTTGACCATGTGTAGCATCACGAGGCTTAAAGAAGTTCCCATCTTATGGGACGCCTGGGTGGCTCAGTCTGTTGAGTGTCTGCCTTCAGCTCAGGTCAGGATCCAGGGCCCTGGGATTGAGTCCCGCATCAGGCTCCCTACTGATTGGGGAGTCTGCTTCTCCCTCTCCCGCTGCCGCTCCCCCTACTTGTGCTCTCTCTCTCTCTCTCTTTCTCTCTGTCAAATAAATAAATAAAATATTTTTAAAAATCCACAAAAGTTCCCATCTTATAACCAGTAGTTCCATGCAGGGTTTCTGAAATACAGGACAAGCTTTACACATAAAGATACTTGCCATAGCATCGCTTCTAATAGTGAAATATGAGGAGTAACCTAAATGTCTTATAAAAGGGGTTTAGTTGAATAAATTAAGACACATTCTTTAGCAAGACAATCAGGCAGCCATTCGTATGAGGCTTACAAAGGATATCTAACAGTACAATGGAGAGCTGGCATGGTCTGAATATAGCAGAAAACTGTGTTATCTCACAGAGCCAGAGGCAGGGTCATGCAGACCCTCGTTTCTTCCAGCTCCCCACTCTGATGTCACCTGTCAGCTCCTCATGCAGCTGGTCTTGAGCTGCAAGATGCTGCAAGATGCAGCAGCTGTTCCCAGACTCACATTTAGACACAAGTACACCCAGAGGAAGAATAGGGACTTCCTCTTTGAAGATCAGTGAAATCCAGGAGGCCCCCAATGGACTCCCCCTTGCTGTTGGAACCTGCACGTGGGTGTGTGTCCTCGTCCTTTCAAGACAGGTAGATGGCAGGGGCCTGGGGTTTACCACAACGGGCTGCAGCTAATTCCCTGACCTGGTGGTGGGTACGGCCTCCCACCCACATGGGACATCATGCTGCAGTGTGAAGCAGGAAAAGTAATTCAAAGCATTGCCTACTGCAGCAATTCTCTGCGTTTTCTTGCAGTCCTATAAAATTTCTACACAAAAAGTTATCTCAAACCATTCTCCCAGGCTAAGCCTTCAATAAATCAGTGAAAAAGGCAAATACGCTTTACTGATGATTGTAACATATCTTTCCCTTGCCATTTCTTCTCTATTTTGTTGATAAAGAGGAAATCAAATGTGATAGTGATATTGTGGGTGGTATTTGGTCAATACCAAAGCAAGAGTTATAGAACCTAAATGCACACATTAAAAAGTTTTAAATATTTTTCAAATAAAAATGGCATATCACTCACTGACTTAACCTAGAGTCCCTGGGAGCAGAGCCAAAGGTTGGCACGCAGGTGGTTTATTGGGGATCTCTTGCCTGGGGCTACAGGAGGGAACAACATGGGGGGGGGAGCCAATTCTAGAACATGTTCTGAAGCTGATCCTTGCTGCAGACCATTGGTGCTCCACACATCGGCAGAACCTTATAAAATGTGTCTCAGAAACGTCCACTCCAAAGAGGAAGGGAGGGACATTTGTCCACAGCTTCCATCTCCACTGGTCAAGGGTGGCCCGAGGGTAGAGCACACTGCAGTTCTGGGCTGCGCATGTGCCAACACGGAGCCAGGCAGCCTGAGCAGCAGCTGAAGGGGATACAGGCCACACTCCCCTGCATGAAGCCACCAGAGCTGGTGTCCCTCGTGATGGCCAAGGACACCTGACGCGGAGACTGAAACTGAATGCAGGATAAAAGCCCATACACCCACGCACACCCAGAGCTTGAGGAGGGCACAGATTTCACCTTAATCAACTCTCTGGCAGCCCCCTGGTGAAGTTCTCAATAAATGTCTGCTGAAAAATCAATCCAAGGTTTATACAGAAGGAGACACATACAGGTTGGTAGTTCTATGTGGATGGTAAGTGAGGGGCTCCCCCAGCCCCCATTTCTCTGTGTCTCCTCCATTTTCTCTAATAAGGACACATCATTTTCATGATGAAAACGTCAGGATTTTACTGTTTCAAGTCCCCCAATAATTTCAGAAGTCACTGCAGAAGGAAGACAGAGCCTGTCCCTCTGCTCAGATAGATAAACACTCTCTTCCCCAGAGAGATCTGGTGACAAAGTGATCCATAACAGCCTGGCTTCTTCCACCGGTCATCTTGATCTTGGCCAGCCAGTCATCATAAATAAAAGTGCCATGCTTGGCAGCCCAGAGGAGAGGCCCCGTGTTGAATTCTTCTGTTCTTTCTCTGGGTGTGAGGGATGCATTAGACTGACCACACATGCGGGCTGGAGAGGAGAGAACGCCAGCCTCAAAGTCAGCGGGGCCTGACTCCCGGCACCCACCCCTGCCCCCACCCGGGACAGGCACAGGGCCTCTCTGATCCTCGGGTTCGTCTTCTCCAAAGCAAATCCCGGCAGAGCTGGTGATGGGGGGCCTTCCTTAGCCGGTGCGGCTCAGCAAGGATCAGCTCCAGTGTAGCCCTCAGCAAAGTGCAGCCCTTTACTTGTGACTCAAGTGCACCGGGGAGGCAGGCCTGATCGCTGCCTGCACCAGTCATCGGATACGGCCAAGGTGGCGGTGACCGGCACGGTGGCCGCGACCCCTGAGCCTGGGGCCCTGGCCATCCCGAGTCCTGCCCGGTGCACAGAGCAAATCCCGCTCTGAGCCCTGATAAAGCGGCTGAAGCCAGCCTGACATTCAGTGCTATTTCTCCACTGAGAATTGGGGGTCATAGCAGGTGCTAACTCAGCAAACTGAGCAGGAGCAACGAGATGATGCCTGTGTGTGACACTCAGCGAGGAACGACGGTGCTATCGGCGGAGCGTCCTCCCCACGGACAGGAGGCAGAGGGCATCCGTAGCCACATTTTGTATTGAGCAGTCTCGGGTGGACAGGGGAGGCGTACACTGCCCAGGGCCACGCAGGCGAGAAGCAGCCAGATTGTGAACTGAGAGAAATGGAATCGAGAGCCTGGGCCCCATCCCCTAATCCTGCTTGTTCCTTCCTGTTGCTGCTGACGTGTCCGTGCCCACGTCAGGCGAGGCCCGCTGTCACCATCGCCGACCACTGGCCCCGTGACCTGCCCTGCTGGCACAGGGAGTCCGTGAGCTGGCCCTTTAAGCCTCCTGGTATGGGGAGCCTGCCCTATGGTGTAATCCCGCTCCCTGGAGCCGGCAGCATGACTGCTGCAGTAAGGAATGTCTTCGAGGGAGATTTAGTGCCTGGTGATAGACATGTGGGCTTGATTTACCCGCATTGCTC
Source organism: Canis lupus dingo (assembly GCF_003254725.2). Taxonomy (NCBI): domain Eukaryota; kingdom Metazoa; phylum Chordata; class Mammalia; order Carnivora; family Canidae; genus Canis; species Canis lupus. The sequence continues at coordinate 30,444,277 of NC_064261.1, read as the reverse complement.
CATTAAGCCCAAAGCAGGCAATGCGTACAGGCAGAGTAGGTGAAGAAACAGAGGAAACCGGGGAAACCGAGGAAACCACACGGGAAGCTGGGTAGCCATGGGGCAGGAGACTTCTATTTGAAGAGTGCTTCTCTCTGCCAGGCCCACGCTCTCAGTGGATACCCAAAACAACACTCTCGGGCTACATACCCATTTTACAGAAGAAGAAACTGAGGCTCAGGGCGGTTAGGTAACTATACCAATGGATTAGTCAGAAAGATCCAAGGAAATCTTTGCTTCCCATGGGGAAAGGTATCCTGGGACCAGAGCATCTGCCTTGAGCCTTCAGGACCAAGCCTAGGGGGCTCTGTGCACTGCCTCAGCCCTGCCAGCCTGCCTGTCATCAAAATCCAGGCCCTCTTCAGAGGCTGTCAGCTCTGCAAGCTCCCTGTTTCTAGCTAGGGAGGGACTTCCCTCATGAGCCTCGCCAGGGGCCTTCCACCTGCCAAACCCAGCCCTGGGCCCGAGCACGGTCTCCGGCAGAAAGGGCTGGAGAGGGTGACCTACCACCTCCTAGCATCCGCGTGCCTTCCCACCTCCTCCCCTTTGCCTCTCCCAGCCCCCCTTGCCCACCCTTCTGGTCCCACTTGGGAACCATATGCTCACAAGGCCATTCCTGACTCTGCAGCCCCGAGTTCATTGTTTTTCTTGCTTTTTCTGCTGCCTCAGAGCCGTGCCGGCGGCCCATCGGGGAGAGCTCCACCCAGCTCCGCAGTTTTACCCTCTTTCCTAAGTTCGCTCATCTGTTCACCTCATCAGGAGGTCTTCAGGTAGACACCCCACCAGGGCGCCTTGAGAAATCAGATAGGAGTCATGGGCTCTTCCTTTCCTCTCCTGCACCTGCCCAAAGCCCCCCAGAAAAGGGGACTGCAGGACCCTGGGCCTCTGATCCTTAACACTTGAAGGATGTTGTTGGACGTGGGCACCCAGCAGCCGGGAAAGGAGCAGGGCTGGTGCAGCCGAGGGTCTGCAGCTTATGCCCATGGAGCCTGGGACACACGGTCGCCTCATGTGCCCAAATGCAAGACGAGTGGCTGAGCTAGTTCCTTTAAGCCTTAGCAGGCTGAGGGCCAGTACTCCCCACCACGCTGCGCCCAAAGGCAGGAACGAAAGTGTTGGCTGCGGCCCACTATGACCCATCACTGTGGGCTTATTGAATGCAGACTGTCCTGAGCTAACCACGGGCACTGCTGCCTGTGCTCCCTCATGGCGGCCTCATGAAGTCTCTGGGTCCACTCCCATTGCTGTTATTGTCCTCGGATGCCCTGCCTGGTGGGGGGGGGGGGGGGGACGCGCCCTGCTACCATGATCCCAAGTGGGAACCAGTGTGGCATCCCAGGGGAGGTGCAGACCAGCCTTGTCTGGCCCTGACAGCTGGGAGCACTGTGACAGCAGGGCTACCACAGTGGCTTCTGGGTGGGGAGTCAGGACACTTGGGTCCTAGGTCTGTCTCTGTGTGTCCTTCAATCATTCTCATCATTTTTCTGCTGTGTTTGTCAGCACCATCTGTGTTGCAAGGGACTGGCTTTAATAATGACACAGTTGAGAAAGGGAATCTGTGGGATCACATAAATGGAAATTCCCATAGTTGTGTGGGCTTCAGGTCACGTGGATCCAATGATTCACAACGGCTCCAAGCTCTGGTGCCATTCTTTGTTGTTCCCTTTGCCCTTCCTCCTATAGCATATCAGCTTGCTCCCTAGGCTTGGGCCGTCCGAATATCAGGAATGGCTGCATCTACCCCTGCCACATCTCCTCACACCTCTGGGCCAGAGAGAGAGAGGGTGTGTCTCCCCCCATTCCCATAAATCCCGACATTTACACTGATTGGCACCGCTGAGATCCGGTAACCCAGGGAGAACAGAGCAAGAGCTAGGACTTGCCTTGTGCCATCCACAGAGAAGGCATCTTCTGAGCAAAATGCTGAAAGCAACTCTTCGCCGGCAAACATTCAGCGTCTCTTGTTCCATGCACGCACTGCAAAAAATGTTCAGAGGTGCAACACCCTGTCCCAGGACTCGGGGCCTTACAGTTCAATCAGTGGCATGCAACAGGCCTTGATTGAGTACCTCCTGTGTCCAATGCCAATGAAATACAACAAAGACATCTTCCAGTTATGAATCTGTTTGTGCCTCCTGACAATCCTGTGAGGTAAAGCAACGTCATTAGAAAAAGACAATGAGAGGAGAGCAAGAACAGCTCACAGAATGAAAGGGATGCCAGTTGCTATTGCAGCGAAAGTTCTTGGTGTTGGGGACGAGAGCAATGAGTGAAGGCTGAAGCGATCTACAGGGGATCCATTGAATGTGCTTTGAAGCAGGGCTGGCTGCACAGGCGTGGAGCCCAGTACAAACTGAAAACGGGGGTCCCCTGCATGAAAGACAGGAAATGGTGTCAGCAAAAATACTAAAATGTAAAGCTTTTTCCTTTGGTGGCTTCTCTCTTTCAACTTGTCATGGTGATCACTTAACTACTTAATGTCATTCTAAGTAAATAAAAGTAAAAACTTAAAATCACTTGTATACATTATACTGTACACCTTTATACTGTGCAATGCCAGTTTTATAAGTTAACATAAGAACACGAACTCAGGGACTCCTGGGTGGCTCAGTGGTTGAGCATCTGCCTTCAGCTCAGGGTGTGATCCTGGGGTCCTGGGATCAAGGCTCCCCTGAGAGAGCCTGCTTCTCCCTCTGCCTATGTCTCTGCCTCTCTCTGTGTGTCTCTCATGAAAAAATAAAACAAAATCTTAAAAAAAAAAAAAAAGAACATGAACTCATTGCAGAATCACCAAATCACACAGACTATATTTCTTTTTTTTTTCAGACTGTATTTCAGAGCGAGTGTATGCATGTGTATTTCGTTCTTACTAGGACAGTGGCAACAGAGTCCCGCACTCATGGGGCATCGCACACACCCTTATGGGGGACGCACGCAACATCCATCCATGTCGCTCCTCACTCCTCACAAGCATGCTCCATTGTCCTGTTGGACTTCATGTGTAAAACACAAAATCAAAGATAAGATTATTAAGAATTTCAAGATGGTGGTGGGGCAGGGGGTTAGCGCCTGGATGGATCAGTTGGTTAAGCGTCTGCCTTCAGCTCAGGTCATGATCCCAAGGTCCTGGGATCAAGCTCCACATTGGGCTCCCCGCTGAGCAGGGAGTCTGCCTCTCTCTCTCTCTCTCTCTCTCTCTCTCTCTATCTCTCCTCTCTCTCAAGTAAGTAAATAAGATCTTAAAAAAAAAAAAAAAAAGAAGACTTTAAAGAACTCATTCTTTAAAAAAAAAAAAGACTTTCAAGGTGGCAGCAGCAGAGTATTAAACCAAGCATGGGCCCTCCTTCTAGAAGGGGCCACTTCTGTGAGTGCACAGCTCAGATGCCCCGCGTGAAGGAAAGGCAGTGTTTGCACAGAGGAGGGGTGCACAGAGGGCCTCCTGGGCGGCAGGAGGGGCTTCACCAGAGATGAAAAGGTGGGAATTCTCCTGGCAGAGTTAGGGGAAGGAAGAGAAGGCCTGGTTAGGGCTGGGGCTTCACGCTGGCTGGTGAGCAGTGAGAAGACAGCAGGACAGGTCAGGAGGGAGGCTGACATCTTGAAACCTTCATTAGCACTAGCGCTGGGCCTCTCAAGCGGGGGTGGTGTCACTCATAAGTCATTCCTAGGTCTCGAGTCAGGATCCCTGTACCCCCAGTGCATTCCTACACTTTTACCTCCCCGGGCTTTTCACACTTGGGTGTGATTATCTGTTCAATAGGAGCTGATCTCACCTGACCCCATGCTCTTTAGAAAGGAGGCAGGTGTTACACTGTATTCCAGAACCTGCTTCCAGGGCCTGACATTAGAACTTCATCAAAAAAAAAAAATTGTGGAACAAAGAAAGAAGACCTCGCTTGTTGGGTAGTATGTCTTTTAAAGTATTTAATCCAAGTAACTGATCCCTTAAGATATTAAAATTTCATCTTTACAATGGTCCAGTCTTCCCGGTTTCCATTATGTTTGGCTTTCCCTTTAGCAGACAAAAGGGAGTCATGGCTGGTTGGAGGAGGGACTGTGAACTAATCATGGAGCGGGCGAGTCTTTCTGCTTTATGGATGACATCATCTCGAAGGCTTCAGGAAGAGTCACAAACGTGGTGGTCACGTATGATGAGACAGAGAAGACAGAGAAGGGCAGACAACCTTCATCAGATTATATGTTGGCTCAGGCCTATATATTGCCAAGCAGTTGGCTAAAGATGTGAAGTTTCCCTGATTTGAAAAATTTTGAAATTACAGTACCGAATAAACATTCAAATTCTTGGATTTTCCCCGAGTTTCGCTCCAGATGTTTGGTGTGGCGTAGATACCGCAGTCCATAAATGTGTCCAAAAGTCCAGTAAATTAGGCCAGAGGGCGTGGAGGCTGTGCCATTTTGCAGGGCCTCCCTGGGACAGAGACACCGCCGCCGCCACCACCGTGGAGGTTTCTTGCACCTTCAGCCGGGGAGGGGGGTGGGGGGCTCTGCAGGAAGGCTCCAGAACAGCGAGGTGCTTTAGGCAGCATGGTGTAGCGAGGAATGTCCCGGCGAGGCCGACACCCGCCCAAGCTGTCAGAATTCACACCGCGGGAAAAGCAGGCATGAGCCGAGAGGGGGGCGAGGAGGGGGTGCGGACGTGGGAATGTGTAGAAAGCCCCCGCCTGTCCTTGCTGGCGCAGTGGCCGCGCTGGGCTGGGGCGGGCAGGCGGCGGCCGGGCCCTGGAATCCCCCCGTCAATCCCTGCTCCAGATGTGGGCTCTGGGGCATCAGGGCTGTCGGGCTGGGAGGCTGACGAGTGGCGGTTACATCACTGTCCAAAGGCTTGATGGAGATTGACTCATGCGCTCCCTAAACGCCTTCTACGCCTTAGGGCCCTGGGGCCAAACGAATGCGCCCGGTGAGGTGTTACCCCGCCAGCCTAGCGGGCGCAGAGGAAAGAAACAGTCGCTTTTGGTGGTTTTAACTCTGAGATTCCACCCCGTTGGGGAGGGACAGCAGACGAAACAGGCCGGAGAGCAGATGAGACCACCCCAGGTCTGCTGAGAGGAGGAAAAATCTTCCCTTCTCACCTCCTTCTCTCGGAGCGCAGGCCAGGTGGGGCCCAAGCCAGGCCCTCTCGGAAGGTTCCTCAGTGCTGGGGAGGCAGAAACTACTAGAAATGACATTGGGCCATTAAAGGATGCGGTCAAAGGGAGTGGGGCCTGGGGGATGCACCTGCCCGGTCGATGCTTTTATGCAGGTCTGCTGTCAGGAGCTGTTTCTAGGGTCATGTGGCAGCTCTGGAATCCCAGAGGCCGAGTTGTTTGGGGTGCCACCTTTCAGACTGGGAGCTGGAGAGCTGATGGCTCATTTATGATGGCCGAGCCCCAAGATAAGGTGCCTCCGGATCAGGTTCACTTCCTCATGCATCAGGGGGCCTGAGGCTGAGCATAAATGTGTCAAACGCCTACAGGGTTGACTTGGTCTGCAAACCTGGGTGGCCCAGCTCGAGGGAGATGTTGACCTGCATGGCCTGGCTTCGCTGAGTTCAGCCTGCCTGGACTTTGATTCCGGAACTCATTTGGTGGTCCATCACTCACCAGCCACGTGGCAATTACTTAAATCCTTCTAAGTCTCTTTGCCCACCTGTAAATGGGGGCGATGATGGTACATTGCCTCTCAGGGCTTTGCCGTGAGCTTAAACGAGGATTCCCATGTAATAGATGAGTTTCTGAGAAATGTGTTGCTGTCTTAGCCTGTTTACTGTTAGTGAATCACTTTCTGGGACAGCCAGGCATCTGAGCCTCAAGCTCTGGCTTCTGTCACCCTATGAGTCTAGGGCTTTTAGAGTTTGGGGCCCAACAAGGAGAATTAATTTATAGTGTCCCAAAGAGAGAAGGAGTGGAGGTTTTGGTATGCCAAGTGAATGAGAGGGGTTGGCCCAGTTCCAGATGGCTGATGAGGAAGGAGAAGAGGAACAAAAACAGAGTTGGCCACGGGAATGGGGTCTCGAAAATGCAGAAACCTGCAAGTGGCCCTACCTGTTATAGGAATGGCTACCTTCACATCTGGGACTTCTGGGCCCAAGTTTGGAAGCCCAATAGCCTGATTGGCTAGCTCAGAGGAAGTGTGGCCACCAGAAGGAGACGCCCTCATTGGAGGGATGATGCTGACTTGGACAGGAGGTCAGGAACCTCTAACCACAAAGGTGCCTGCTGCAGCTGCACAGGATGGGTCGTGCTGCCCACCACACAGCACCACCGACTGTGGCTTCTTGGGGGGACCTCCAGAGCCCCCTAATCTGCAGATGGGGCATAGAGGGGGAGTCACGAATGGCTGATACTGCAATTTCTGCCCAGTTTTGTGAGTAAGGAGTCTTGAAACAGACTTAATTGCATTGAGATAAATGAATGTGGCATTTCTCCTGCCCAAATATCATAAAAGTACTCACATCTGCCACAGACAAAAAGAGTGAGCATGGAGTTCAGGACAGACTAGCTTACAGGAAATGTCCTGCAAATGATGGTTCAGAGAGGGCCCTGCTGAAAACAGACTGACCTAAGACCCCAGGCATACACTACTCCTAGGCTGGGCTTGGGGTAGATGAGGGTAGCCCCTGTAAAGTTTGAGGTCAGTGCTGGTTAGCTCCTTCCCCACATGATCAGGTTGTGAAGGAAGTAAGTCTCAGACCAAATTCCTCCACACAGAGGCATTTAGAAAACCAGCTTCCAGGGTGCCTGGGTAGCTCAGTCGGTTGGGCATTTGCCTTCAGCTCAGGTCATGATCCTGAGGTCCTGGGATCGAGCCCTGTATCAGACTCCCTTCTCAGCGAGGAGACTGCTTCTCCCTCTCCCTCTGCCCCTCCTCCCTGCTTGCGTATTCTCTCTCCTAAATAAATAAATAAAATCTTAAAAGAAAAAGACCGGCTTTCCTTCCCAAGGAGCCCCAAATGGTCTGCACAAATGCTTGAGTACATCAGAAATCTCAACTCCCTGTCCTTTTGAGGGGCTCCCACAATCACCTGCATAAGTTTACTTGCAATAATCATAAATTCCTGGGCAGAATTCCAATGTGTTCAGAACCCTTCTAGTCAGGCTACTGGAAATCCTCCCAGTAGGTGGACAACTTCCCGAAGGACTGTTGGGGGATGTGTCAAGCTTTGGGCAGCACCAATGCAGGCCAAGCCTCCAGATGCCCCCGGATCCTTATACAGGATATAGGACGCAGCCTGGGTGGGATGTGTCTCTGAATAAGGCAGCCAAGTTTGCCAGTCTTGGGTACCCTGATTTTCACCAAGGAAAGCTTATTCCTTACGTCATCATGCTGGTGAACGGGCAACTAGTTTCACCGAAAGACCACAAAACACACTATTTCTGACATTCTTTATGCCTGGTGGCAAAGGATGGGGCAAAGATTAGGATGCCAGAAGCACTCACAGTGTTTCTGAAGTGGCAGGGCCTCCTCAACAGACTGGTCAGTGCCCTCCTAGTCTGGGTGTTTCCATTAGTGGCTTAGAGGACCCGTTCACTGCTTAACTGAAGAGGCATCTCCCAAATGCTACATTGGAGCAGGCCCTCAGGATGTTTGGGGCAGGGGGCAGCATCAGGACCAGAACTTGGGATCTGAATCAGTCCTTTGATTAAAATATAAAATAAAGCTCTATTTCCTCTCTCTCTCTCCCTCTCTCTCTCTCTCTCTCTGGTATCTTAAGTCTTGTTCCCAATGAGCTTATGAGGTTCTTGGGAACAGGGCCAAGATTTTCAGCCACACAATGCTAGATTCATCGTATTCACTCTTTCTTTAAATATTTATTAAGTGGCTTTTAGAGAGTAGAACAGTTGGCTGAAAAGGCATTTTGGGAAATGGGGGTCTTAGTGGCCAGGCTGAAGAATCTGGATTACGTACAGGCAAGCTAGGAAGCCACTGAACACTTTTGAGAAGGGAAGTGGTTTGATCAAAGCAAAGGCCCACAAGGAACACTTAGCTGACGGAGCAGCCATTGAGGGCACCTGGGTTCATGCACCACACCTTCCTCCTCCGTGGCCATTCTTCAGATCAGCAGTCTCTCAAGAAGAGGGACTACAGAGTACCTACCATGTGCCAAGCACTGTGTTAGGAGTCACAGTCCCCAACCCACCTGAATGAACCCTGACTCACCCCATTATCCAGAAGAGGAGGCCAAGGATAAGAGTGGTTGAGTCACTCAGAGGCACACCACAGGAAGGGGGGAGGATTTCTGTATGGCACCAAGCGCTCCCCCACATTCTCCCTCTACTTGCCCCCAAGCTGAGGCATTGGATTCTGAGTCGCTCCGGAGGTATTTGGAATAAGGGACAGATGCAAAGCAGGATAATTCCAGCTCTTTCTTGGGAACAGCGACACAGAAAACGAAATGCTCTCTAGCAACAAAACCCGCTATCTGCGTATTGGCCCATCTGTGCTAAGCGGAATTCCACAGGGCTTATTGTCCCTCAAGGAACAGGGAGGAGCCATTTGGGGAGCTGAGGAGTTAGGACGAGACCTTCACCGATGACAAGTCACATTAGACGGTTACATTCCTGGGTCCTGGGAGGAGTGCTTGCTGGATTTGCTATTATACTTGTTGCAAAAAGATAATGCTGGATAAGGACATTCTGGCTTTCTGCATAACAAACCTGTGTATTGGATTGAGTTTGCAATATCTGGCACATTAAAAATTACTTTTCAGTTGAGATTAAAAAGAACAAGCACTCTCCTGCCCACACTGTCTTCAATCCAGAGGCCCTAAAGTTTTTCTATGTGGAGACAGATTATTCATCCCAACATGGACCAGCTCTAAGGCGAGCAATAAGGGTTTTAAAATTTGTTCTCTGATACCCACCATCTCATGAGGAGTATTTTATGGCTCAAGATAGTTACTAATACTCCACCCTAGGCCCTGGGAAGCTCACACACTACAAAGGGGCCAGCACAGACCCTGGGACAGCCAGACCTGGATTCTTGCCCAAACCCTGCCACCTCCTAGCTGTGTGGCCTTGGGCAGATTACTCAACCTCTCTGAGAGTTGGTTTTCTCCTCTGTAACATAGAGCAACTCACTGAATTCCGAAGGGAGTAAATGAGGTAACAGATGCAGAAGCTCTTGACACACTGGCTACTCGGGGAATGTTAACTGGTAGCTGGTAGTTGATACTTCTCTACTATTCACAGGCTCCCAGAACCCAGCTGTGGAGACAAGACTAATAGTCACCAACTGTCACATGGAAGAGTGGGATGGGGGAAAACATGGGCTTTGAGGACACCCAGACCTAACTCACACCCTACTAATCACCAGCTTTGTGTCTTGGGCAGTTAGCTTTCGATGTTCTCTATGTTCTTATCTGTGAAATGGGCTTATCTTCCTACCTGCTGGGCCTGGTGCCATCAGGGAGCTCATGCCTGAGGAAAGCCAGGGTTATGTTAACACTGCATTTGTTGGAGACTCAACTGGTCCCCAAACTGGAGGAGCCCAGGTAGGGGGTCTGCCAGAGAAGCCATCACGTGCTGTCATAAAATAAAGAGATTTGTCTCACCTGCACATGTCTGAATGTTTTTCAAATGTACACAGGTGCTGATGTAACGAATGGAGTACAAATTCTAAGGCACTGCTGAAGTTGTTTGCTCTCAGTCAGTGGAAGCTGAGAAAGCACAAAAGAGGAGCCAATGTTTCGTTTCACACTAAATCGGGTCCTCATACCTGTAGCCAAAAAGGTTAGAAATTCTGGTCCCACAACCAATGTAGAGTCACCTGTATGATGCTGGATTTGGAGTCTGGTGGTGGCTGGGGGGAGGCTGCAGGGGAAGCCTGCCCGGGGCCAACCCAGCCCTCACTCCCCAGCTCCTTTCTTCCCTCCCTGGGCTCCCAGGCGGGGAAGGAGGAGCCATCACCTCACAACCAAGAGCTTTGGGGGCTCCTCCATGGGGCCTCTACCGTGTGCCCTTTGCAGGTCCTCTCTGATTTTGTCCGCACAATAATCTTAAGGGCTAAGCATTAATATATGGGCCCCTTTTACAGATGAGGAAACCAAGGCATGGAATGGTTGACTAACTTGTCCTGGGCAGCACAGCCAGGATTCAGACCCATGCAGCCTAGCTGCACAAGGCTAGCTCCCATCCAAGGCTGGAGAGAAGGCTTCAGGGACACATCGGTTGTACCAGCAAGAGCAGGAACATAAAAGCGAATCCCTGAGATGTCACAGGTTAGGTAGAGGCCAGGGTGGCCTGTCAGGGTCTTTCCAGCACACCTACCACTGCAAACTCCACGGGTATATCCAGGAGGCTCAGAGAAGCTGGAGGACAGAACTCTGCAGCTCATTGAAGGTTTTCTTCCTTTTCTTTATCCTCAGGTCAGGAAAGCAGGGGAGTGGTGTGAATCGCTTTTGCTATAAATGTTGGCACAAGCCCTCACAGACCTGCATCTGGGCTGGGAGCTCCCTGCTGGCCAGGACTGCATGTTCTGGACAGAACCAGGACTAGGCCCTGCTGAAACTTCTGGGAGACTCCACGCTGGCAGCAGAAGCCGACACACTGTAGCACAAGGGCTCCTGTGGACACAGAACTGGGCTGCGCAAAATACTGCATGAAGGATGCGGGTGGAAGGGACCCTCTGTTTCGGGGCAACCTTGTTGAGGGTGGGACCAGGTGTGAGCCCAGAGTGGCGTCCAGACGTTTCAAGCAGTGGCTATTGAGGGAGATGGAGGCAGACCAGGCCACTGTAGGCCTCATGGGAGACTTTCAGGAAAAGGCCAGACAGGGGGCCTTGAGGTTTTATGAGCATTTAGGGAGAGGGCCCCAATGCGGTGGTAGGAAGGCAAGGCCGTGTCTGTGAGGCACTAGTCCCAGGTTTCATTGGTGCATGGGCATTCCCTGATCCCACGTCATGGTCACCGGGGACCTCTGTGTGCCAGGGAGCCATTGAATGACATGCAGTCCTGGCCAGCAGGGAGCTCCCAGCCCAGATGCAGAGACAGGTCCTCCCATGATGCTGGAGCTTGAGTGTGCATCAGAAGCCCCTTGGAGGGCTTGTGAAAACCCAGATTTCTGGGCTGCCTGCTCAGAGTTTCCACTTTAATACATCTGGGCTAGGACCTGGGAATCTGCATTTCTAACAAGTACCCAGCTGCAGCCTCATGACTATATGTGGAGAACCATGGGCCTATAACATGCAGAGAACATGCCACTCAGCCACGAAAAAACCAGACCAGAGACAGTGTCATGAATAAGGAGAGCGCGGAGATGAGCAGAGAACAGGGAGGAACTCCCAGCAGAAAGCCATACAGAAGCAGAAGAGTGGAGAGGACTAAGGGACAGAGCCGGTTGGACCAGAGCCAGCAGGAGGTGCATGTGGGAGCAGGTGGCCCACCTGCCGGTGGCCTGGGCTTGACCATGGGGGGCGATTTTTTTCCTAGACCCACTGAGGACTTAGCTGAGAAAGGTCAGCCTGAGGTTCCACCTTGTCAGAGGGCATCAAAACGGTGATGAAGCCTCCGATGGTGCCTTCTGGTTTGCAAAACACTTCCCCATATAAATTTCCTCACTTCACCCACCAGCAACTCAGTGAGTTCTGATGCAACATTTTGTACCACCCACTTTCCTTGCCTGTTACAGAAAAGGAAACTGAGGCTTTTCTCAGGTGTGAAGTTATTTGCTCCTGCTGACAGGCCCTGCAGGGAGAGCCACCGCTAGAACCCAGCCGTCCAATCATCGAGAGTTCCATGATGCTACTGGTTTCTCAAAGCCCAGAGTCAAGCCAACTCCTTTCCTTGTTTCTGCTAAATAAATGTCGTCGTCATGTTCATACCATTAATAATAGCAGGAAGTCAATCTGGCCATGTAACGTGAGAAAGGTAATAGTCCCACGTCAGGAAATCCTGTTGCTCAGAGTCCCCTGGGAATGTTAACTTTCCCACTCTGCCCCCACAGGCATCCTGACCTTCTGCACAGTTGGCTTCCCCAGGCGCAACGAGGCCGGAAATGCTGGGCCCTTGGCCAGAGTCTGATCTGACCTTCGCCCTCTGGTAGCAAAAAGTCTTTTTCACGTAGCACCTACTGGGGGTAGGAGGCAAAAAAGGGGCCACCGGGGAGCTCCTCCTACTCCTGGGCCTGCCCTTGCAGGTAGGTGGTGGGCAGTGGGTGGTAGATGGTGGGTGGTGGGCCGTAGGGAAGGGGAAAAGCTGCCAGATGGATGCTCAGACGCGCTCACTCCGAGGTGAGAGGTAACTGGGACGAGTAACCCAGCCTCTCTGCTTCCTTGCCTGAAAGTGAAGCAGAGTGAGGTGAGGTTCAAATACACAGGCGGGCACATCGAAGGTGCCAGTGGCTTCGCAAGGGAGACTCTGCTCTCTTCTGCAGGACGGGGGAGAGGGGCTGGAAAATAGGGAAGGACCTCCCGCCGAGGTGAGGCACACGAGGACTCAGAAACTGAAGCAGTAACCCCCCTGCAGGTCCTCCCTGGAGAGGAGTGCAGGTGGCCCGTATCTTCGACTTCGTGCTTCACTCACGGGCTTATTCTTCTATCCAGTGATCTTATTGTGTGACATACACAACACTCATTTATTTTCACTCACAATTACCTCCCTTCTTCCATCACATCACCCTGCAAGTTCGATTGTAACATTATTCAATTATCCACTCCCTCGACAAATAGAAATAGAGCACCCACGAAGTGCCAGGCACGGTGAGGTACTAGGGACACGGGCACAGTCTTGCCCTTGAGAAATTCTCTGTCTGTCCGGGAGGCTGACCCTGATGGTACAAGAAATGTGCTAATTACTATAATAGTAAGCCCTTCAAGGGAGAAGTGCTAGGTGCTAAGAGAGCTCAGGTCACCGACCTGCTCCAGCCTGGGTCCATGAACACCTTCTTGAAAAGGTGACTCTTGAGCTGGGAGCTGGCAGGGGCTCATCTGGCCAGCTTGCCACTGTCCCCACCTGCCCCTTCGCCTGACACCAGTAACTCCGCTGTCCTGCTGGCCCCTCTCCTTGCTGACTTTGCAGCTCCTGCTTTATCGTCCTGCTGTAGCCATCCTTTCCTTCGTGGTGCCAGACTAACCTTGAACTCCGGGTGGTGTCCATGCTGTCTGTCCTTGGAGGCAGACATCTCCTTCTCAGGCCATAATCTCTACCTCTGAGAATCTCAGCAGCAAGTCCTGACACCCCACCAGGTTTGGGAATCACTGCTGCAGAGACCTCAACCACTCTTGTCATGATTCCCTGACACGTGCCCCCCAGCCCCACACTCACTGTCCTGTGGCGGGTACAGGACGGGAAGACACGGTTCCCCCCTTCCCCAAGCTCACAATCGAGCAGGCCAGCAGCATCACAGAACCCCTACATAAGTGATGCAGATTGTGTGGGGCGCTCAGGAGGCCCGCGGGAGGATGGTTAACCTACCCAGGGGTCAGAGAAGACTCCCTGGAGGAGGCAATGTCTGAGCCGAGTCTGAAAGAAGGAAAAGCAGACAGGAGCAACATTCCGGCCACAGAGAGCAGTGAGTATAGAGGCAGGGGTGGAGATGGGAGCTGGGGGAGGGGTAGAGAAAGGTCTTTCTAGAAATGACAGATAGATCACTGCTGCTGGAGTGTAGGGTGTGAGGGGAGCTTAATCCAGCTGGAGGTATCAGGAAAACTTCCTGGAAGCAGTGGTACATGAACTGAGACATTTGATGGACCACTTGGAGCTGGCAGGGAGGAGGGAGAAGGATGCTATGAACTGAAGTTGGGAACTGTACTCATCAACAATGCTATATAACTTACTCCAAAACGTAGTGGGTCGAAGCAACAATATCTATTTATTATCTTGGCCTCTGTGGGTCATGGTTGATGGCTCCAGCATGGTATCTGCCATGAGGTTGTATCAATGTGCGGGCTGGGCTTACCTGAGGCTGGAGGATCTGCTTCCAAGGTGGCCCCTCACTCACCTGGTACACCGGGGCTGGCTGGTTGTTGGCCAGAGGCTTCGGTTCCCACCCCGCGCACCTCTCTGCAGGGCTGCTAGGGTCCTCACCGAAGGGCAGCCGGCTTCTGCCAGAGTGAATGACCCGAGAGACCAAGTGAAAGCCCTAATGTCTTTTGTTGTGACCTAGCTTCAAAAGTCACGTGCTTCTGACTCCGTCCACCTGTCACATAGGTCAGCGCTGTTGCAGTGGGAGAGGGGCCACTGCCAGGCCAGTCAAGGGAGGCCCTCGCTTCATGCGCAAAATGTAAGGCAGGCCAAGAAAACTCAAGACCACAGGTAAGTAATATTTTGAAAAATCAAAACTAATGCAAAAACATCCATGATGAACAATGGTCAATATTTAAAATACAGACCGAACCCAAGGGGGCTGGGATCAAGATGGAGCAGGTGAAATGAGCTGGTCAAGTGCAAGGTTGAGCCCTTTACGATGGGAATCCCAGGAGGCCAAGATCATTGAGGCCTTTCTGAAGACTGGTGACCACAGGGTGGGGCCCATGAGGCACAGACCTCTCTGCACACTTCTCATTTAGGAGCCAGGAGGCTGAGAAGCAGGTGTCTAATCCAGGTCCAAGGGCAAAGAGCTGAGGGTGGGAGATCTGTTTCTCCACTGAGAGTCACTGAACCCAGAGAAAAAACCCACAGGCAATTCAGATATAAATGGTAGCCTCATGCCTGGGGGATCAGAGATGGAGGTTGTCTTCATTTCCCAGGGCCACCATAGCACATTACTGCAAACTGTGGGATTTAAAATGACAGAAATTTTCATCCTCTTACAATCCTGGAGGCCAATACTCTGAGATCAAGGTGTCAGGAGGTTGGCTGCTTCGGTGGACTGAGGGTGCCTCTCTCCTGGTGTCTGGGAATTGCTGACAGTCACTGACCATCCATGGCTTCTGGACATATCACTCCAACCGCAGCCTTGATCATGCTGGAATGGTTCTCTACCTGTGTCTGTATCCAAATTTGCCCCTTCCTACAAGGACACCAATGACTGGATTAGGGCCCACCCTAATCCAGGGTAACCTCATCTTAATGGAACTACATCTGCAAAAACCTTACTTCCAAATAAAGCCACACTCCTAGGTCCAGGGAGGTTAGGACTTGACCAGATCTTTCAAGGCCACAGTTCTACCCCCAGTAGGAGTATCAGGTTATTCTAATGGAGGGCTTGCTGCATCATTAGAATTGGAAGGGAGACAAATATTTAAAAATTCACATTTCATGCATCTGCTTTTTAAAGCGCTAACAGAAAGCATCAAGTGCTCTTGCATAAAAGGGAAAAAAAAACAATAAAACATCTACTTCCATTCTGTGTGTTCCGATCTGGTAGGAGAAAGTGACAGAGTGCACAAATGAGCTGAAGGGGGACGCAGAACACATGGAAGCTGAGACAGGCAGACAATCTCAGAGACATGGCCAGCAAGAGGGGAGGATGGTGGCAAAGGCTCTGAGAGACAGGATCTCTCCCAGGACCTTCCAGGAGCCTGCCACTAGAGACTTCCAAAGCCCCACTGCATTTTCGCAACAAAGGGCCTAATAGGGAATTCCCATTTTGTTGCTCTCCACTGGGGGTGGATGACATAGTAAGATCAGTATTTGGCCTGAAATCTGGGGAGTCTCCACTCCTGCTCAGACATGGTTGCTCACAATTTATCAACTATACTTTGGTTACCAAGAAGGTGTCAAAAATGAGCAGGTTGGAAGGGACTGAAATGAGTTCCAAATTCAGGGATGGCAGACAGGTTTTGTCTCTCATGCCATGCCTCCACTGGTAGTTGTCCAGAGCACTGTGTGAATAAGATTCCAAGTGCAGAGAGCCATAATTGATTAGCTATGTCTGCCTCCGGTGCAGGAAGGTCAAGTGGCACCTTTATGCATTTGCTATTCTAGACCTTGTACAAACATTGTATTTTGAAGGTGGGAAAAGTGAGACCACGGAAGAAAATATCATATGCCTGAGGCCTCTTTGCTGGCGCAGAGTAGAACCCAGTTGGATCCCACCACCCCCAATCCCACTACACACTGGGCTTTCTCTCTCCTTAGCCTCCATGTCGGTGAGCAGCAACATCCATCCAGCTGTCTGGGAGCTGTCCTCAGCACCCTCCTCTCTCACACCCTGTACACTCGGCTGCCATGTCCCATTCGCGTGCCACTCAACTTGCTCTTGAGCCATCCGCTTCTCTCCATTTCTCCATCATCCCCTAGTCCAAAGTTCTTGTTCCTTGAAGGACACTTGGCAAAGTCTGGAGACCTTTTTGGTTGTCATGACTTGTGGTGGGTGCTACTGGCATCTTGTGGGTAGAGGCCAGGAACGCTGGTAACCATCCTACAATATACAGGACAGTCCCCACAACAGTGGGCCCCACATCCGGCCCAGAACTTCAACAGTGCTGAGGTAAAGAAATCCTTTCCTAATCTGAGCCACCATCATCTCTTGCCTAGACAAGGTCAAAGACCTCTCAGTCAGCCTGCCTGCCTCCATCTTGTCCCTATGGTCCATTCTTCACCAAGATACCAAAGTGATATTAAAATGCAAATCCTAATACTGTACTTCCAAACAGATCCAAGCTCCTCACCATGCCCAGCGGATCGTTGCGATTCGGCCCCACCTATCTCCTCAGCCGCACCTTCTGCTACCCTCTTGCTCCACTTCTGTGCTATATCATCTTTGGCCTTCCTTCAGATCTGAGGGAGCCATGCTTCCTCCTCCTTCAGGGCCTTTGCAGGGGCTCTTCCTTCTGTTGGAAACACCAACCCTCAATCCCAACATCTTTGCCTAGTTAACTCCCACTCAACCAGCTGAATTTATGAGGAAGGTTCTCTTCACCTCCTTCTCTCTTTATAGTATTTATTATTGCCTGTAACCATGTGTTTGTGAGGTTGTTTTGTGATTGTCCTCCTCCTCCCAGTGCACTGGAAGTCCCCTGTAGGCAGGAGCAGTATCTGTTTTGATCACTCCCACCCATGTTTTTAGTGCTTCATATTGTATCTATAACCTCGTAGGCTTTCAAGAAATATTTGTTGAGTGAATGAATGAATGAACAACCTCAGGTCTCCAGAGCCTTTGGCTCTTTATTTGCCCTACTATAATCAAAGTCTTTCTCTGTTGCTCTTCTCTGCCCTTCATATTTTTCCTTCTACCCTTTCTCTCTCCATTAACTGTCATCTTATTCAGCCAACGACTATATGTAAGGATTTATTGTGCTGATTAAATGTCGTTCTTTGTGAAAGAAATTCAGTTGATTTTCTTATTTGCATATCCTTCAACTGATGTTGCCAGGAATGGAAAACAGTCGAATATAATGAGCTGTCTCTGCTGGATGGACGCCTGGCACCGCCTGAAGGCAGGCATTGGACCAGGTGTCCTTGGGCTGGGAGACAAAGTCAGTGGCCAATAGTTCCCCAGCCCCAGCTCCAAAGGGGACATGGTTGCTGGCTTCCTGACAAAGCAAAGCAGGTCCTCCTCCGTCTCTGTCCAGGGCTGACATTTCTCAATCTGCAAGACTTGGTCAAGTGTCATCTTCTCAGAGAGGCCCTCCCAGATGACCTATCTAAAGTAGGCCAAAGAACAAAAAAGCCCAACTGAGGAGGCAAAGTATATAACTGGGAAGAGGTAGGAGCCTTGAAACATTGTGGAATCTTCTCCCTTATGCTTCCTACTATATACAGTAATTAAATGCCTCTGGGTCAAGCTAGTCTTAGTCAGGTATCTTGTTACTTGCAGCTGAAAGCACTCTGATGCCTTTTTACCATGTGTATTGGCCTACTCGGGCTGCCATAACCAATCACAAAGATGGGGGTGGCCTAAACAACAGAGATCCATCATCTCACAGTTTTGGAGGCCAGAAGTCTGAGATCGAGATGTTGGCTGAGTTGGTTCCTTTTGAGAGCCCAATGAGTGAGGGATTTGTCTCAAGCCTCTCTCCTTGGCTTAGGTATGTCAGCATTTTCCCTGAGTGATCATATCATCATCTCTCTGTAAATGTCTGTGTCCAAATTTCCTCTTCTTATTAGATACCAAGCATATTGGGTTAGGGCCACCCTAATTATTTGTTTTAATTTAATTATCTTTTTAAAGATTCTCTCTTTAAATACATTTACTTTCCAAGGTAGCAGAGGTTAGGAATTGGGGGGTGGGTGGGTGGGTGTCTCGTAACGCCATTGATCCAGAATTATTACCCATCACACAAGGCTCACTCTTGGGGATGGAGACAAAGACCAGGCATGGCAACTGTTGCCTCCACTTCCCTCACAGTAGGAATTGTTGGTGAGAGCCCCATATGGCCCCACCAGTGGTCTGGGGCGAGAGAAGGCAGGAGTGAAAGCTTCTCTCCAGGGCTTCAATCTCAACAGTCCAAGGAGAATCACACCAGAAAACCATGGCGATGACAGCAGTGACCACTACTCATCACTTCCACACAGCAGGCACTTCACTGTGGCCTCGAAAATGGGGTCTCCAACAACAGGACTGAACTCAGAGGTATTAATTGCAGGTCCAGGGTTACATGGCTAGTGTGGCAGCTACAGAGGTGCCTCTTTCACCTCCTTCCAAGAATGAGCCTGCCCTTCAGCTATGTGAACACAGGGACTCCTACCCCCAGGGCAGCACCTTTGGGATCTCCTCTGCTTCTGGGTCAAGGCCTTCCATTTCCGGGGCAGGCAGATCAGGGACTGAACCTGGCAGGGGGAGGGCCTAGGACCAGGCTATTGCTACCCAGCCTGGGAAGCCTCTGGGGAGCAGTCGTGGCTTCACACCTCCCTGTAGGGTCATGTGGGCATGTGGGTTTGAGGCTCTAGTGAACCATCCTCCTCCAGCCACCTTTCCTCTTTCACAGGCCTTCCTCCTAATAAACTCCTGTCTATTGCTCAGTGGACCCAAATTGGCACTTCTGTGGAGGGCAGACCAGGCTTGGAACCATGACTGCTCTGGAGAGTTTCAGAATAAGAGATGGATTTGGGGGGGCGCCTGGGTGGCTCAGTTGGTTAAGTGTCTACCTTTGGCTCAGGTCACACTCTTGGAGTTCTGGGATTGAGCCCCACATCTGGCTCTGTGCTCAGCTCCTGTCTACTTCTCCTTCTCCCTCTGCCCCTTCTCCCTCTGCTTCATTCCCTCTCTCTCTCTCTCTCTCTCTCAAATAAGTAAATAAATCTCAAAAAAACAAAAATAGAGATGGATCTTGACTCTATGAGCCCTGAGTGCAAACCTGGTGGCCAATTTCACCTAGACTTGATGGGTACATAGCCAAGGTACCCAGGGTCCCAGGGATTAGTGACAGTCTTGCCCAAGGTCACCAGCTGATTGCTAGATCCTGAGGTTTCCAAGCTCCATCTGAGCCCCTTGCATGGGTGAGGACTTGGACTATCCAAAGTGACTCAGAGCTATAGCCCTGAAGTATGTATGAGGAGAGAGGAGACTGGGGACCTGGAGAAGCCAAAGGTCTATCACTGAGCTGCAGGACAGCAAGGACCCTTCAAGGTGCTGCCCAAGAACCTCCTGATGATGAAGAACCATGTCTCTCAGCAGCAGAACACAGAGGCAGCAAGAGGTGGGCAAATGAGAGGGGCCTAAGCCCCTCCTCCCTATTCTGCATTGCCTTTGCCAAGAGAGGCACCATTCCACTTCTGAAGTGGGCAGAAAGCCCCTTTCTTGGAGGATAATTGGGAGTCTTCAGGGAGATGGTGCGCAAAGAGCCCCCTGCCTGGAGCCTGGGACTCCTGCTCGGGCCCATGGTAATCATGTAGAACCAGGGCTTGAGTGCAGGCCTCATCACACACTGATTTATGACTGGATGACCTGATACCTCTCCGAAGGGGCTCCTGAAGTCACCTTACAGCCCCCACCATCTCCAGAGCTAAAATATTTTGTGGTCAACAGGAGAGAAGGATGGACACAGCTGGACACATCTCTTTGATTCAACAGGCACAAAGCACAGCTATTTCTTTTCCAAGGGGCTTCCCAATGGAGGGCCTCCTTTGCTCCCTCCCTCCCTTCCTGACACTGCTTAAGTCTGGGCGATAGGGGACTGACAGGGCACAACAGGGTCTCTCCAAGTCTGGCAGAGAGCAGGCAAGGGCAAGGGGAGAGCCTTTTCCTCAGGCTCCTACATGGGGCTGTTCTCTTGCCAAGGCAAGGGTTCAGGGCTAGACTGGGGTTCCTCAAAGTAGGGGCCTAGATTGTTCTGTGAGTAAAGGAAACAGGGTCTGCCCATTCTCATCAGGGAGCCTCTGCAGGATGCTGCCCCGTGGCCCTAATGTCCATCTGCCTGCCTACCCTGTTGGGCAAGTTGTCTGAGCTGAGCATTTGCACTCAAGGCCAGTCCTTCAATGACCTCCCCAGCAACAAACACACTCCAGATGTCTTCACAATCAAAGCACCCCACTGGCCCTGGTTGTAAGCTCTTAAAATGTGCAGTGCATGCGTGTGTGTGTGTGTGTGTGTGTGTGTTTCCAACCATTGTAGGCAGCCAACATAGAGTAACAACAAAGCAAACACTTTGGAACCAGTCAGATCCAGTTCTGCTACTTCGAATTACTACTCCCTGAGCCTTGGACTCCTCATTTGCAAAGGAGGTTAATAAGGCATCCTCAGGTTGCTACGATTAGATGAGATGATGCAGCAAAGCGGAGTCTCGTGTCTGGTCTTGGGTGGTCAGTGTTTCTGAATCCTGATCTGACAGCTGTGGTTACTTACCTGGCACAGCTGAAACATCTGTCTAAACAGAATCTTCTTGTGCACACCCCCTTGCGTATCCACACGCATAAACTCATGTATCTGGGCACATGCCTGCCTACACACTGGAAATCGGAAGGATCTTGGCTCATGTGTACTTTTGTGTGTTCAGATACATGCATCGCGTGCATGTCACACGGTCCTGCAGATACACGCGCAAGTACACACATGCACACATCCCTGCATGTATGCGGCGTGCACATATATGGTCCTGCAGGCACGTGCACTTACCACACACACATGCACTCCTCCCTACACACACACATACGGTGCACATACAGGTGCGGAAGAACAGGCTGACAAACCCCAGAGCCAGACCAGTGAATGTGGTGAACTCAGGTCCCAAGAAAAGGAGGGAAGAACAGACTTTTTTAGCTGCTCAAGGGCATCTTGAAGTAAAAACAGGCCAGCTCAGGTCTGCCAGAAGGGGTGCTGGGCAGCACAGTGACCCTGATGCCCCGAGCCCCTCTCCCATCTCTTCTGGCTCAAGGTCCTCATAGAACTCCCCTGTGTAGTCCAGATACCATATAAAGGAGCAATTAAAGGTGCCACTAAAAAGGCGGGACACTTCTTGCACACCCTCAGGATCAGGGTCAGCGCAGGATGGCTGGAGAGCTGGAGGTAGAGGGAGGTGCACCCCTGTCCCTGTAACCCATTTGGTCCCTGAGAACCATCCGAAGACCACAGGGTGTGGGCATAGACACCTGCCCAGTGGTGGCGACTCTCAGTCCTCAAAACTGTGTGTGGTCAGGGGCTGTGGTCCTCGGAGCACAGGGAGGCAGCAGGAAGCCAGGTTGTTTATCTGAGAGGCGTGGCTAGGAGAAGGAGAAGCCAACACTCAGGATCACACAGGCTCCTGTGTGAAGAAGAGTGTTCAAACCTTGGCACGCAGGGGCCTGCCTCCCACGGGCCCCACCTAGGACAACCCGGGGAGAGGGAAAGGAAATTAATATCAATACTAGTAGACTAATAAAACTGCATGTCATAACAATATATTGCTATCATTGAATTGTACATTTCAAACAGGTGAATTTTATCAGATGTGAATCACTCCTCAATAAAGAGGTTTATATGTCTCTCCTCCCTTACTCTACTCTGTGGTCTTGTGTCAGGCACTCTGCAAGTTTTTTAAGCGGAGTATCTCATTAAGTCTTCCCCAAAGGCCATTCCATATGTGAGGGGAAGGTATGGGGTCTGGTCCAAAGTCACCCCGCTGTTTAGTGGTGGAGTTGGACACTACTGAGCAAGACGGGCCAGCTGGGTCATTCATTCCTTCTAGTATATAGTCAGTCAACATTCATGCACTGAATCTGGATGTCCCATAGGAACTGGGCCAATGGTTCCTAAATCCATCATCCTACCGAAATGTCATCGGGAATGATGGAGAACAAAGGGCTAGTCTTCAGCTAGCCCTCTGTTCCTCATCAAAGAATGCTTCTTAAACGCTGGTTTGGGGACCCGCTCCTGAGTCCTGCCTCAGTGGGTCGCTGGACCTGAGACCTGCTTGGACCCTCCAGTACCCCCTTTGCTTCCCCCTCCCCCTCGGACCCTTGGGGTCAGGTCCTGCGCTGGGGGAGGGAGGGAGGCGGCCCCTGAGGCAGGAGGAGGCTGAGTCACAATGCGTTTGTGCTCAGGTATTAATAGAAACATAAAACCCCGGATCAGCCATTTCTTCCCCCTCTGGACAAGCCCGGACAACGCGGGCTTCAGTGACTCTGACCTCTGTCGCATATTAAACAGAGGCGGGCGGGTCACATGGACATCTCATTAATTCACTGTAACCATGGGGGGTGGGGGAGGATGTTGGGGTGGGGACACAAAGGACAGAACTAGGTGCCTAACATTATCAAGGTTAACTAGTGATCCGGTGAGGACACTGGGGAGGGGCAGGGTCCCCAGGGGTGCGGCCCTGGTGAAAGGATAAATTAGTGCATCCTTTGTTTGCCTGTCAATAGGTGCTTCCAGGGGAGCCCCTCGGGGGCTGGGGAACTTTGTTTGCCAAAAGCCCTTAATCCTCCTGCAATCCTGTTTACATTCTTCATTTGCTCTGCAAACCTGCCCCTCAGAGATAGCTTTGGGGGGAACTGGGGCCTACTGCTATTGACACACTGCCTACTGGAGAGACTCAGTCCTGAAGAGCTGCTCTTGGCCACCACAAGCTGGGCCAGGGGCTCCAAATGTACCCAAGGCTCAACTGGATGCACACTTGCGCGTACACACACAGACACAACACCCCACCTGACCTCAGCATCTTGCTGAGCAAGTGAGAGTTAACTTCCTAGTTCAAGCGCATTTCACCCTTCAGCTAAGTACCTGACTTTTCAAAGGTCAGAGGCACTGCAGGGCTGTCTCTGTTCTCAAGAGGCCACTCCTCCTCCCTCTCCCTCTTTGCTAGGCTGCAGGGGAGGTGGCTGCGCCTTCAAGGCACAGTGGTCTCCAGGGTACAGGGGATGAGCCATCTTGTATGCAACATGCCCTCCAGTTCTGTGGCGGGGGAGGGAGGGTCCCAAATTCTGTGCACTGCACCTAAGCCTTGCAGAAGGATTGCTCTGGGCCTTGCTGCTCATCCTCCACTCATTCCCATCATACCCCCACCTGCCCCCCGGAGCTGCTACCTGGTGGCCTAGCTACCAGCCCAATAACCCCTGGTATAGTTGGCTAATCTGCAGTTCTTGGCTATAGGGCTGACCCCTTTGCAAATTCACCAGCCACTCTCAGCTCCCTTCTGGTTCTCTTTCAGACAGCTGAAAGCCTAAGAACCCCGGGGTGCTAGCTGAGGGCCTAGTGCTTTCTGAGACTATGTCACTCTCTACTCTGGGGGCAGTGAGAGCACATGCTGGGGAGCCTGGGTCCTAGGATCCAGAAGCATAGGGGATAGCGGAGGAACAGCTTCAGTCAGCATCACTTCTGAGCTACGGAGTTTCTTTCTTCTCTCTCTCCTGGGGTCCGGCCCGGGCTGCCAGGGGCACAGGGTCCTGTGGAACCCAATAGCATGCTCAGCCACAAAACCTCCTCTCCCCACCCCCCGAATGTCCCTATTGTCTGGCTCAAACTCACCTCCTTGTCACATTCTGTGTCCTCTCTACCCTACTCCAGCTGAGAGAAAACCTCACACCTGGAAACTTCAGGCATTGCATTTGATACCTAAAGGACAACGTGCAGAACTTAGAAACCTTTTTCTCCTGCAGGAAAGCCCATCTTTCAAAACTCTTGTGCTGTGGGCTCCATGGAGATCCCAGTCTGGCTTCACGCATACTTTCCCTTTGGGCCTTGTTTGAACCCTAATCCTCCCTGAGGCTCTGGGTGCCTCTGGCAGGCTACTGGGAAGGTCACATAGGAGGAAAAGAAGAAAAAGCATGTGCAGTCCCACTTACCTAGATGTATGATTTCGTTATATAAGTTGTCCCACCATTATTCGAGGGAGCTGTGTTGCAAGACCTCCAGTGTCTACCAAACCCTGTATATACTATGTCTTTTCCTATATATGCATGCCTCTGATAAAGTCCGATTTCCACGAGGCAAAGTCAGAGATTAACAGCAATAATTAGTAATAAAATAGAACAATTATAATAACATACTGTAATAAAAGTTATGCAAATGTGGGTCTCTCTCAAAATACCTTACTGTCCTATACTGAGCCTTCCTCTTGTGATGACGGGAGATGACAAAATGCCTACATGATGCGGCGAAATGAGAATGATGTAGGCAGAGTGACATAGTGTGAGGTTACTGTTGACTTTCTGACAGATCAGAACGAGGATCATCTGCTCCCAGGCTACAGTCGACCGGGGGGAAGGAACTAAAACTGTGGATGAGGGGGGAATCCTGTATATGAACTTTGGCATTGGGGAGGGGAGGTCCTGGTAAGGGCATGGGCCAAACACAGAATGGAGCTGCCCCTTCTGAGCCCTAGGATCTCCTGGCACCTTGAGGAGAGAGCAAAGGAGCCCTGCCACTTCTTAGTAAATGGCCAAAAGCCTGTGACAATTGGAACAAGAAAGCCTGTTACACAAGGTATGAGGATAAAGAGATGAAACTCCTAGTGTAGGCCAGGGGCCTCAAGAGGGTGACCCTGCACCCGTACCACTGGGTACACATAGAGCTGCCCCTTGCCTTGCTCCCTCTTGGCAGGTTTTTATTTTGTGTGTGTGTGTGTGTGTGTGTGTGTGTGTGTGTGTGTGTGTGTGTGTAAGATTGTATTTGTTTTAGAGAGAGAGCGAGAGAGAGAGAGAGAGAGCACACAAGCCAAGGGGAGAGGGAGAAGCAGGGTCCCGGCCTAGCAAGGAACCCCATGCAGGGTTTGACTCCAGGACCCTGGGATCATGACCTGAAATGAAGGCAGATGTTTAACCCACTGAGCCACCCAAGCCCCCACCTCTTGACAGATTTTAAAGCCCAGCTAGACCATTTGGGCCTGGAAAGTAGGAGCCTGTCCTGCCTTCCCCTTCCAAACAAGCTTTGGTGGGTGTGGCAATGCCAAGGCTGGTGGACACTCTCCCCAGGTGTGCAAAGGGAGAAAGGAATCCTCTGCCAAGGAGAGGTTTTAATAGAAGAATGAGACCATGAGGATCCCGAAGTGATAAGGGGCTCCCCTCACTCCCGCCCCAAGCTGCTGGGTACTGAGGGAGGACAGGGGGAGTGAGAGAGGGTCATCTCCCACTCGGACCACTCTACAAAGACCTGCTGGGCCCCTCCTGCCTCAGTTTCCCCACGGTGCTGTGGACATCAGGCTGGAGCCAAAGGGTGTGGGAGCCGTGGGTCTGAAGCGCACCACAGTTAGGAAATCAAAAGCGATCTTTTTCTTGCTGCCAGGGAGGGTGGCGCGCGTGAAGGTCAAGATAAAACCCGCGGGGGGGGGGGGGGGGGCGCGGAGTGTTTTGTTTGGCGCAGCCGGCTGGGCTGGCCGTTGCCTCGGTAGCTGAGAACATCGGCTCTGGTCACGCTTGCCTCCGCTCCAATCCTATTACTCGGTGCGGTTGGGCTCCGAAAATAGCCCCTGTCAGCCCCATCAGCGCGGTTCAGCGCTGCCACCGCCACCGTTGGCCACTGATTGTTCCTCGGACACAGGCATCGTTAACCCCTCCTGTGCCAGCCGGCCGGGGCACCTGGGCTGAAGGCCCACCTCTGGGGAAGTCATGGTCTTTTCAGTCCCCTTGGTCGCTGCAGGGACAACCAAAGGGCGCCTCGGCCCGTGTTCACTGGCGCGACTTGCTCCCCGCGGGTTGGCGCTTCTCGCCAGGAGGAGAGCAGGAGGAGAGCAGGCCCGGGGAGGGGACGGGACTGGCCCAAGGTCATCCGGCCGGCGCAGGGCTCAGCCCACGCCCAGCCGGGGCTGCGTGATTCCAAGGCTGGGCTTTGCCACTGTGCGCTACACACTCCACTCTAGACCCTGCCGAAGCTCTCCTCAAGGCCTGGAGGCTCGGGGGCCAGCTGGGGGGCTGTGAGATGACCACAGGTGTTGAAACGCAGCCTCCGCCCCAACCCACTCGGTTACGGTGGGGCAGGGCGCAGGCATCTGGATTTTTTTAACCAGCCCTGCCTGTGAATCTGAGGATAAAGTGCACTGGGGAGACCCCGGCTGTGCTGCGGCTCTGCAGGAATTCCTCCCAGGGAAGGAAAGGCGATGACCTTTTTGGTGCCCCGCAAGCTCTCCGGCATAGTGACGTACACTAATGTATTTCTTTTCATAACAAGTCAGTTTTTCAGATGAGCAAATGGAGGTTCCCTCCACTGCACCAGATTGTCTCTCAAGAGAAAAGAGTCAACAATTCGAGAGCAAAGACCATCCTGGAAAACGGATGGATGTGTCACATAGACCTGAGTGTGGCGTGGGCTCCCGGGGGAAGGGAGCTGGGACTGGGGTTCCCAGCACAGGTGGGCCCTAAATTGTGGGAGGGCTTCCATGAGGTGGTGCAGGTCACAGGGGAAGTCCAGGGCTTGTTGTCAATGATAATATCTGAAATACACCGAGACCTCACTATGGACAAGCCTGTCCTAAAACCCTTCTATCAATTTATTTAGACTTATAAGGCAGATTTTGCTATTATCCCCCTTGAACAGGTAAGAAGACAGAGACACTGCAAAGAAGCATCTGGCTTCAGAACTTGGGTCCAGTTATCATTAGAAGTGTTCTCTAGATGACAGAGGAATCCCAGGATGATGACAAGAAAGCCCTGGCCTGCCAGGAACTAGATCGAATGCTCCTGGAGCTCTTCTGGCCCTGACCCACTGGACGAGGCACACGGCTGAGGCCTCCTTGTGGCACAGTCCTAGGACCAACCATCCTTGGCTTCTGCAAGCCACATCTGGGGTGCTTTGAGATCCCAGACCATGTCGGGCTCAGCCCCCTTCCACTAGGCTGAGCTGCTGAGCTGCTGATCTACTGTGGGCTCTCTCTCTTCAAAGCACCTCAGGACAGTCTCTTCTGGTGGTTTGAACAGTGACCTCCAAGCCTGTTCCTGCTTGGGCTCTATCCTGGTCAGTCTTTGCTTGTGGACTATTGTCTTTTATTCTTTTTTAGAATTTACTTATTTGTTCATGAGACGCATGGAGAGAGAGGCAGAGACATAGGCAGAGGGGGAAAGCAGGCTCCCTGCGGGGAGCGTGATGCAGGACTCCATCCCAGGATCCCAGGATCATGACGTGAGCCAAAGGCAGCCGCTCAACCACTGAGCCACCCAGGTGCCCCGACTATTGTCATTTAAATCAATCTGCCTGCAGAATTCTGGGAGAAGAAACCGAAGGCTCTGAGTCTTATGTTACAGCCTTGAAACTTACAGTGAGGGATGTAGGGGTTTTGAACAGTCCCAACCCTCTGTGAAGCTTGGAATCCGACAAGGCCTACAGGTGGAAATAGATCCCTCATGGTGACCTATATACCTTGGCCTTTACTTTGTAGCTATTCTTTTATTAAACCCTCAAGTCTTTCTACTTCAAGTGGATAATCTGCTTCCTACTATTACCCTGGTGGGTACAGTAGCTAAAAAGATACAAAACCAAACTAGTTTGAAAAAAACAAAACAAAACAAAAAAACACTTGTTTCAATGGACCAGAGCTTGAAGCCCTGAGATGGGCAGCTACGTGCTAAGACTGCTCAAGATTTAGTGGCCCATCTGTGCCTGGGCCTTCTGTTCCTGCTTCCCACATTGGTCTTCCCTTCACATCCCAGGCCCTGAGATCCTGCGGCCTTGTTTGGGAGAAAGAGAGAACTCAATCTTTCCTCAGGGAGGAAACCCAGAGCCAAAGGCCATGGGCTCTGGGCCCCAGAGCCCTGGAGGTGAAAGGGAGATCCCTCACTTCAGGCTGGCTGTCCCCGCACTGGCCTGAGACCGATGGCCAATGTAAGGACCACCTGTCTTTGTCAGACTTTAGAGACTTTTTTTTTTTTTTTTTTTTACTTTAGAGACTTTCTTAGGTAATCTCTACTTTGTCTGAGTTTTCTGCTCACTCCACCCCATCTGGGGGTCTCTCCTATCTTTTCCTTCTGCTAATGATCAGTAGGCTGGCTGAGGCCCGGGATGCCCTGTACTCCTTCCCCTTCTCACCAGGTATGGACACAATAAAGCTCCCTGCCCTGAAAATAGCACCCGGTATCCCCATCAACTACTACTGATCATTGCTGAAAATTCACCTTGAACCCCTAAGACTCTGATGAGACATATTCCAGCGGCGTGTATTGGATGAATTGGCACCACCATATAAATGAGTTTATCAGAGCTCTACCTGAGGAAAGATCTTGATAAAAGGAAGCATGTATAAGTCACAGCTCTCAGCTCAAACTTGCACAAGTCTCACAGGGCATTTAGGAGTCACTGAACGGAGAAGCCCAGGGTTACCTGCTTTGAGGCATACAGCGTCCTGGGCATCAGTGTCTCTTCGCCTCTTGGTTCTATTTCCCTCCCTGCTACTTCTATTTCCAGCAGGCAGTCCTCACTGCAGGTGGTGACCACCAGAAAGGATGACCAGCCCTGGTCTCCAGGCTCACTCCCGTCTTCTGGGAGAAAGCACGGAACCTTATGCTTTAGCTCCTGCAGCCCCTGCGTGTTGCTGGCCTGCTCAGTCCTCACACCACTCACTCTGTGGCCTCAGACACGCCTCTCCCTTTCCAATGAAACCAGCTCCTCCCCAGACAACAGGTACTGAGAGTCGGGGTGCTATAGCCCCCCAAGGAGGATCAGGGTGGTGCCATCTGCCTAGAGAAGGGAGAGAGTGGGGAGGAGGGAGAGATGGGCTTTGGGAAGCAAGGAGGAGAAACAGAGGCAAAATGCCTCACCTTTCTCCCTCCACCTGGCTCAGCTTCTCTGACCTTCCTAACCTTGTCTCCAGGCTCAGGCTCTTGCAGCCTCCATGCCTCTCTGGTTGGGCATTTCGGCAGCACACAGGAATGTTTATGGTCTCTTCCTCTCCACTAGATGGAAAGCTCCTCCAGGCCAAAAGATATATATTACTTAAGTAAATAACAAATGCTCCCTGCTACTCTGAACTCTGTAAAAGTTGCTAACACGCACACATAGTCCAGCATGGATATCTCTAGTTAGTGGGTAGCCTTCCACATGATCATTCCAGACTCTGAGGTCTTGGAGCAGCATCCTCCCCTGGGGCCTTCTGAGATATCCATGCACATCTGGCTAGTGAGCACTTGAAATGTGGCTAGTACAACCAAGAAACTGAATTTTTAACTTGGACTTTGCATCCATTTAAATTTAAATAGCCACCAGCATCTAGTGGCTGCCGTCTTGGCTGGCACAGCCTTGGAGCTCTCCAGTGGATCTTCCTATTCCAGCAGGAAGGCAGAGAAGAGGAGAAATGTGGGAGAGGATTCTGAGACAGGCCTGGGAAGTGGCATTCACCTCTTCTGCTGATGTTCTGATGGCCCAAACCCACCACTTGACCACAGCTAACCGCAGTGGAGCCTGAGAGCTGTAATCTTGCCGGCGGAGATTGGGGCGGGGGGGGGGGGGGGGGGGGCGCGTGGGGTAGGGGGCTGGAGATAGAGGAGTGAGTTTTAGCAAGAGTTTGCCACACACTGTGCTGAGGCACCTCTACACTTTCCAGACCTAGTGGTGCCTGGCAAGAGGCTGGCATTCAGGAATGGTTTTTAATAAATAGATGTGATCATGAGTAAGAGCATGTGTCTAAATATCAGTATGGATGAAGCAGTGGAAAAAGGAGTTGGTAGGGAGAATCTTAGGCAGATTTCTTCACTGCTCTAGGTCTCAATGGCTGCTGGGAACTCCAGGCTACCTCCCTGATACCAGGTTCTCCCTTCCAGGGCCCCAAAATCTGGGGCAAAATGCAAAAACTTCAAACACAGTCAAATAACATTCATTTAAATAGCAAATATTGACCCTGCCAGGAGATAAGCAGAATACAAAGTACAGAAGCACCATGACAAACTCCCTGCCACGCCAGGCGTGGGAGGTAGGTCTCAAAGCTGGGACCCTGAGGTCAGGGACGGGGGGTGGGGTGATGCCTTTAACTGAACCCATGTACAAACCAGCCACCAATGAGGGATTTGCAGGCTACATTCTAGGAAGCAGGGTCTCTGGAGGTAGGCGTGCCACCGAAGGGACCACATGGGGCAGGGAAGGGATACGGTGGGGGTCAGGGGTCCTTTTGGCTGCATCTCTGACTTGTTGCAGGTCTGTAGGCGAATCTCTTCCCTGCCCCACCCCCACCCCTAGGTTTCCACAGCCTGGACAAGGAGAGGTCTAAACATAGAGTTTCTGAGGCTCCTTCAGCCCAGCGGACCTCAGATTGACTGTTGTCTCTGCACTCCAACAGGCTGCACAGACTCGGCAAGGCCTTTGGCCTTCAGAAGCCTCTGTGTGCCCAACTATGAAATGAGAGGAATGCTGTTCACCTGGGGATGTCAAAAAGCAGTACAAACTTTGGACTTACGGTCAGAGTAGCAAGAGACAGACGGACCACCTCCTTGGTATACCTGGCCCACCCTGGGCCCTAGCGTTGAGGCCTGGGGATCTATGGAGGTGATGTGGTCCCACAGGTCTGTCTCCCTCAAGGAAACTGGGAGCTTCTTGAGGAAAGAGGCCATGCCAGTGGCGAGCTGGTTCTGAGCCAGGGCAGGGGTAAGGCTGGGGTAAGGTGTTTGCTCACCTATGATATGGAAACCCACACCGGGCCAGTTGCAAGCAGCGAGGGTATCACTAGCTCAAAAGAGATGCCCACAGGAGCAGCAGGCTGGGGCTGTCCCAGAGGGATCCCCAAAGGCAGCCCCAAGCGGAACCTCCCCTCACCTCAGGTCAGACCGTGTGTGAGCCTGTTAGAGCACACAGAGCAGGCTGGGGCATCTCCTGGGCCTACCTAGCAGCCAGCCTCAGGGACCCCTGGCCCCTGTGCATTGCCTCAGCCCTGGTGGACTTAAAGGAGGCTCCTGGTAGGGAGTCCGGGCCAGGCTTTGCATGGCAGAGACTATGGGCAGGCTAGTCTGGAGGGTCCAACACAACCTCACTGGCACACTGGTGAGCTCTGGGCACCGTTTCAAGGTCTCTCCAGGCTGATTGGTATTTGGACTTCTTCTGTGGAAACTGGCTTCCCCAAAGGGAGCACCCTAAGGGAAGCAGCGGGAAGCTGTGTGGTTTAGAACTCAGGTGGTGTCACTGCTGGCTCCAGATTCACCTGTTGGTGGGGGAGTGCAAAGGCCCAGTGCAGGAGAGCATGGGGTGAGATGTATGGCTGTAGCCAACTAGGCCTGCTGAAGGGGGGCCCCCCCACAGTCAAACTTTCATCCAGTTCCCTGCTTTTGGGGCAGCCTAGGGAGGGGTAGGCTTAGAGGGTCTGATTCAGAAAGCACTACTAAGAAAACGCTGGGTTGTGGCTTTCCAATAATATGATAGTTAATTCTATTGGAGCAATGACCGTGCGCTGGGCAGGGACTGTCCTAAGTGTACACACATGTTCTCATCTCTTTCTCACAATAACTTTATGGGGGAGGGACTGTTATTCTTCCCATTTTACAGATGAGGAAAATGAGGTACGGAACAGTTAGACAGTAGTCTCAGTAACTTTCCTGGCAGAAGCACAGGAAGGATTCAAACCCCAGCCTTGGGCCCCGGGGGCCCAGTTGAGTGCATAGCCATTGGCCTTCCTTCCCAGGAAAACTATGGAAGGAGCAGCCAGTTGGCCTGCAGCATCGCATCGTCACCAGGCTGACCACAGACAGGCCTGTCATTTACTAGCTACGTCACTACCTCCCTGAGCCCCTCTCAGCCTCAGCTTCCTTGCCCAGGAAATGGGATAATAGTGCCCACGCCCAGGCTTGAGGGCTTGCCTGGAGATGATGTGGATATGGGAGTGCTAGGTGCCAGGCAGGGGGTTTGGTATTGAACAAACCTTAAATTCCTTTCCATTTCTCCCTCAGGAAGGAAACTTGAAGACAATGCACATAACAAAACACTATTGTTCTTCCAGAGGGTGGAGACATCGGAATTCTAGAGATGCTGTGATTAAAACCAATTGTGAACACTCTGGAAAATGTAAAAAGGGTAACAATTGCAGCTAATGCTTTCTAACTACCCCTGAGTGCCTACTGTGTGCCAGGCTGCCTGTTAGGTGCTTTACATCCTTAGCACTCCCAGCAGAGCTGGAGGGTGTGATAAAGGAGTCTGAGATTCAAAGAGTTTAAACATTGGACCCCAGTCCCAAAACGGTGCCCACAGAACAGAGATTTGAACCCAGGACCTTCTCATTTCTTGTGTTCCCTGCCATCTTGCCCTGGCTCCTGAGGGGCAGCTGAAATACAGAAGCTCAGGATGCCAGGGAAAGCAGTTTGGGAGTCATCTCTGAAAAGGGAAATGACAGCTTGCTGTCAATTACACTAATGAGTTCTTGCCCTCTGGCCAGTTGGTATCAGATCCAAACTCCTCTTGGAGCCTACAAGCCCCTGCCTGCTCTGAGTCCCCATGACCTCTCTGATCTCATCCCCTCCCACACTCCCATGCCTGTCCCCTTGCTGCTCTTGCCAGTCACATTCCTGCCTCAGGGCGTTTGCACTTGCTATTCCAAAGTTCAGAACACCCTATCCCCAGACCAGGGTGTGGCTTACTGTTCCCCTCATTCAGGTCTCTGCTCAAAGGCACCACCTCAGGGAGGCTTTTCCTCACCTCTCTATCTGCCATTATACCTACCCCACTTTCCATCCCTTTAACCTGATTTTTTTTTTTTTTTTACTAGCTAGCCCTCAGCACGACCTGATATTATAGTGTAGTTTGGTGCCATTATTTATATTTATTGTCTATCTTCCCCACTACAGTGCCAGCCCTAGATGGACGGGGGTTTCATCCACCCTGGCCACTGCTGTATGTCTCAGGTCTAGCGTGGCACCTGCACACACTGAGTGCTCAATCCATAATCACAGAACAGAAGAAAGGCCTGATTAGCAGGACAATGGGCAGGGCAGGGGCCTGAGAAGCTTGAGTCACCCTGAAAGAGAATCTACTTAGGGTCTTGTTTTTGTTTTTAATCAGACTTTCATCAGCCTGTTTGGAAGGATGGCCACATCCTCACCAACTGCTTCAAGGATTTTCAGAAGCTCTTTCCTTACAAGGGAAATGTTGTAGTTCAGCTGAGCATGACCACATTTACAGGCATTGCCCCGGAAAGGGGGGCTGGGGTGGGGCAGTGGGAATATTTTAATAGGAGACACTCAAGGCATCTGACCTCCAAGATCCAGAGACAGGGCTGTTTTACGGGCGCCTGCCCTATGCAGTAGCCCTTAGAAGGGCCCTGTGCTCTAATACTCTGCTGTTGCCCTCTTGAAATTCTTAACTTTTTAACCACATTTTTATTTACAGCGGATTCTGCAAACTATGTAGCCAGTCCTGTCCAAAGAGCTGGCCAATGGTAGAACTTAAGGCTTTCTAGACGTTGGTTATCTGTGCAAAGAGGTTCTCCTGGGTGTCCCCCACCCATACTTTCCAGGCTGCCACTTGCATTGTCGGTTCAATTCGCTGAGCACCTACTGTGTGCCATGCACTGTGTGAGATGCTGGGGAAGCAGCGCGAAGGAGACTTGGTATCTGCTCCAGGAGCTCACAATCAAGAGAGCCTGACAGGTAAAGAGAGAGGTGGCAGTGAGCTAGAGGGGGCACGTCGGAGGCAGAGCGAGTAACAAAGTAAGCTTACGCGGGGCCAGATGCTATTGGGACCATCAAGTTGGAATCCAACTCCAAACAACTGGGCCCCTAAGTACATGCTCCCACTCCCTTCACTGAAGCCTCTGCAGGGCACCAGCAGGGAGGCTGAGGAGGGCAGTGCGACACGGCTTGGCCTGCAGCCACCAGATCTGGACCTGGCTGGGTGTCCAGGAGCTGAAGCCACCGACGCCCATGGCTGTTTTGTGGGTGAAGGGGACTGGGAAGGGGCTTGGCCAGGGAGTGCCACAGCGATGCCCCCCTGCTGGAGAGTCCTCCTGCAGCCACTGCAGCGCCTGGAGGAACAGAAGGCAAACCCGCTGAAGCAGGAAAAGGAGAAATTCCTCTTAAGACATCTTTTCAGCTCTTTCACGGAGCCCTGCCAGAGCCAGTAACACACAAGGAGCTCCTTCAGTCCTGGCAACACGCCAGGAAGGTTTGTTATTAACCCGATTTTTCAGAGAAGGAAGCAGAAGCGCCAAGAACGGGGGAGTGGCTCGCTCCAGGTCACAGGGTCACAGAGACCCCAGGGAAAGGGCATCTGGGGGACCAGGAGCTGCGGCACCTCGCGGATGGCAAGGGTGCCCCGGCAAGGGGGAGGCCTGGGGGGGCGCCCCTGGGTCCCGAGAGGGCCAGGCAGAAAAAGAGCCTCGGGCTCGGGCGGCTCAGCATCTGCGCGGGGTTCGGGGCGCCCCGACGCCGTGCGGCGGCCGCTTCCGCCTCCTCGGGCCTGTGCCGAGCGGATGCGCTGCCTGCGTGTGAACAGGGCTTGTTTTCCCTTCACGCCCTCGGGCTCCGTTCCTATGAAGAACTTCCTTCTGTTGGCGCTTGGGGAATATGCATTCCTGGCGTGCACAGCGCACGGGTGACAGTTGGGCTGGGAAATGTCCCCGCAGCTTAATTAGGGCATCACCAGACCGCGCCAGGGACCCGCCCCCGCCCTTCCCTGCTGTCGGGACCCCGGGGACCCTGGAGCCTGCACACGCGCCACACACAGGCACACACGCACACGCGCACACACACACACACACACACACACCCCGTGGGAGGCGGCATAGCTGCTCCTGCAGCTGGAAGCACCATTATAGCTCCTGCAGCCCATCCAGCGACCCTGGTGTCCCCAGCCTGCCCTCCATCCCCTCATCCCTCCTCGGAACCTGTCCCGGAGCGGCAGACGGCTTATTGCTCCCCCAAATAAGCCATCTTCTTGCACATTTCTGTTCTTACTGTTGCTCCTGTCTGGAATGCACTCCACTCTCCTCCTGGCATGGATCTTTCCTTGCCTCCAGACCCCTCCACCCCAAAATCTTTCTACTCCCCTCCCCCAGGCTCCACTCACCCAGCCAAGTGGAAGAAGAGTCCTTTCCAGTTAGGGGATGTCCTAAAGCCTCCTGCTGTTCTGCCCTGTGGGATACATGAACCCTGATGGGCCACCTTCCCCTCCTATATCCTCACCAGGGCATCCTAAGAGGAGGGGCTCACATGTACCCCAAAAGCCCAGAAGAATACTGCAGAAGGAAGCCTAGTTGGTGTTGGGCCATGTAGGTGGATGGATATTGTCCATACAGGGCTTTGTCAGCCTTCCTGTGTTAACTCCAGCTTCCTCCAAATGGGGGTGAACCTGTATGGACAATATTCATCCACCTACATGGTGAGGGGTGAGGGGAGCCTTCACACCCTAAAACCCCAGAATAATGCTGCAGAAGGAAGCCCAGTGGATTGACTTAAATGTCAAGCCAAAAAATAAATATTGAAAATTCAACTGCATATTATATTGAAATCCCACCATAAAAAAAAAAAACTTGAAAAAAATTTGCAACACACATGACACAGGGTGAGTCTCCTTAAATGCTAAAGCATTCCTGCAGTGAGAGGAAAATCAACCACCCAAGGGAAAATGGACAGACTGTGGAGAGAAACCACAAACGGTGTCTGAAGCACTGAGATATGCAGCCTTACGCATCCACGACAGACATGTGGAGGTCAAAGGTGATATCTTGGTTTAAATGTGATTGAGAAACATCTTCAAGATGTGTGGCCTAGTGGGAGGAAAAGGTTGCAGGGAGGTAGGTGTTGTGCTCTCAGGGGAGTGGAAAGCCCAGGTCAGTCGTGATTTCCAGGAGATGCTGGTCAGATGTGGTGAGTTCAGCTGCCTGTGCCCAGGGGGGTGGGGTGGGATGCCTGGGGTGGGTCTCCAGGCAGATGTGATCCAAGTCAGGTCCACCATTCCCAGCTACCTGCCTGCAGGTAGCTCATGTTCTCTTAGGCTCAGCTTTCTCATCTGTAAACTGGGGTCATGATGCATTACCAGGGAAGATTCAGACATGGGGAGGGGAGGGAAGGGGAGGGGAAGACTTGGGGAGTAACACAGAGGCTGAGAGAGCAGACCCGAGGGGAAGGGAGGGAGGGAACACTGTGGGGAAGGGGAGGGCCATGGGAGGGTGCCAGCTGCTGCCTGGGGTTGAGACAGTTGTTAGGTGGGAAGCAGTACAGCCGCCGGTGCAGAGCTAGGGCTGCTGAGGGAACAGAGTGAAGATGGAGTTGCTCTTGGAGACCACAGTGTCAGTGTTGTTTGGTGGCAAAGGGAGGAATGGGGTAGGGGTGGGAAGGTGATGAGGGAGAGGGAGATGAGATTATCAGTAGGCTGTGAAAATACTCAAGCCCCCGGAGACACTGCTCTCAAAGTGGCATCTCCACACCAGGCCCACAGCTGGCAAATTCTCCAGAATGGCTGTATTTTTCTGACCCAATTTTGCAGAAATCCAGCTGTTTGTAGGGAAACATTAGCCCAGCCGAAAGAAGGAAAGGCCCACAGCTGGCAAATTCTCCAGAATGGCTGTATTTTTTCTGACCCAATTTTGCAGAAATCCAGCTAATGTTTGTAGGGCTGGGGCACACCCAAAGCCCAGCCAAAAGAAGGACCAAACCCTAGCTTCCCAGGAATTAGATGGAGATCATGGCCTTTAACCCAGGGCCACAAGGACAGCAAAATCAGAGGAAGAAATAAGTGAAGACTCTGGCCTAAGAGAAGCCTGGCTCTAACTCATCCCCAAGCAGCAGGGCTAACAGGAAAACAGGTCCTGCAGTCAGAAGGTGAGGGGGAACCTCACACATGTGCTCCGGGAAATGTGCCTGACACACTGCAGACACTCAACACACATTTCTTAAATGCGTAACCTGGAAGGAGGCTTGTGAGACTTGTGGAAACAAATAGTTCAAAGCCGAGCTTGTGAGGACAAGCAAGGATACAGGGTGGCTACAAGGCCAGGCACTGGGCAGGCAGCACAAGAGTGATGGAAATGCCAACTCTCAGCACAGACCAGAGTGGGGCGGATGATCCTGTTCTTGCCACTCTAGAGGGTGGGTACAGGAGGCAGGCACCGCCCCCCCCCCCTCCAAGATGTCATCCCAAATGGAAGAAGATGCCTTGCTGGCTGGGGCTGAGCAGGTGAACTCAGTCTTCCCGAGTTCTGCAGGACAGCCTGCTTTCCCTGGCGCCTTGGGCGATCTGACCTCTGTGGAGCAGGGAGCCCTACTGACCCTGAGTAGAGAAAGGGAAAGGTTATTAATGCAGAATCACAGATTCCACAGCGTGTGGGGAGGGGTGTGGCGCGGGCAGCAAGGGAGAAACCAGGACAGCTCTGAGGACCTCAGAAGCTGGAAACATGCAGACTCCAGGCTAACAGCTTCCAATCTGGGCCTCCGCCGCCCAGCTCCCTGGCCTCCCTGTGCTGACTCCAGCCAGATCTACAGCGGTATCTGACTGGCTGTGGGCCAACCAATAGATGGCTCCCCTTAACCCACTCGGGGTCCAATCAGCTCCCACGGGGCTGGTGGAGCACACGTGGGAAGAGGAAATGGGAGGGGGGCAGCAGATTAACATCTGGGTTTGCCCTGAGCGACCTGTAGGATGGAGAAGAGCCTGGAAGGGGGTCAGCCTACGGGGCTCCAAGCTAGCCATTAGGAGCTCCAGGAACACAGTGTGTCCTCTCTCGGAGCCTCAGTGTCCTAAATTGCAAAATGGCAGTAATAATGTGTTTGTTGTGAGGAGAAAATGAGATAATAAACAGGAGTGTCTTGTAAACCGTAAAGCTAGAGGCGAGTCGTTTTGTTTCACACCCAAGGGAGTGAATATTCTTGATTTTGCTTTCCCACGAAACTTGGCGCAGCCCCCAGCTGAAGCTGGACACGGGTCAGACCTTACACCTACACTCGCCGCCTGTGAGCGAAGAAGCATACAGGTCTTCCTGTGGGATGCACCAGCTGGATGACCTTAGCAACGTTTGCAGAGGAGACTGATTAGACCCTCTGGGTCTCAGTTTCTCCATCTGCAAAATGGATTGACACGACCGCCTTGCCCTATTCACACACTGCTGGAGAAATCAAATCCCCTCCCTCCTTCCCCTTGCTTCCCTTCTCTTTTCCTCTCTGGGGCTCCTGGTGATGGTAGCAGCTGAGAAGAAAGGAGCCATCGAGGACATGTCTGTGCCCTCATCCAAATGACCCTGGCCATTACACCCTCACAGCCCAACACCAGACAAGAGTTGCACTTTGCATGCCTCTCTAAGTGTTTGAAGTGTGTCCCTAACACGTTCACAACAGGATCATAAATTTTAGACCTTGCTTATCACCTCTGTTGTGAAAATCCCAGCTGCCGTCTGCAGGACCAGAAAGGGCACCTAGTGGAAGTGGTTGGAGGAAAGGGGACTGAGCAGCATCCCGCAGAGTGGGGCCTGCTGACGCCAGGGCCCAGTTCCTTCCTGCCGGCAGCCCCTTGACCTCCACGTGTTCCTCGCCGTCCCCAGGCTTCGGGTCCTGCACTGGGGCTGCCGGGGATAAAGACTCCCCGCTTGAGTGGGCTCGCCAAGCTCGCTTCCTCCTGGACCCCTTCCCGCCGGCCGGGGATCCTGGGACCCAAGCAGGCAAGGAGGGGCTGCCGCTCCTGCGCTCTCACCCACCCACCCCTGCAGGCCCCGGGTGTCATCTTTTGCAACAGCTGACAGTGACGCCTCCACCACTCTGGTGTCACTTTTAACACTGCGCCTTCACACCAGCGGCTGCCTGTCTGCGCGGAGGGCCCCAGCGGAGCCGCTCGCAGCCGCACCCCACATGTGGAGCTGTTAACCGGCAGTTGTTCAGCAGGTTCTCTCGGCCTCACCTCCCAACGTGTTACTTCTGGAGGGAACGACAGCACGGGGCTGCACCAGCCCTCCCAAGAAGGAATGCCAGGGCCGGCCTGTCCCGCGGGCCAGCAGCAGCGGGGCAAGCATTGCGGGCGGTGGCAAACGCAAAGGTCCAACGAGGCCCTGCCCGGGGCCTCCGCACCTCCACGCAGTTCCCCAAATTAGGAAAAGGGGAGGAAGGTGGCCTGCGCGGCTCAGCGTCCGCCCTCGGCTCCGGGCGCCATCCCGTCTGGGGACCGAGTCCCGCGGGGGCCACCTTGCGAGGAGCCTGCTGCTCCCTCTGCTTCCTCCTCTGCCCACTCTCTGTCTCTCATGAATAAATAAATAAAATCTTTAATTAAAAAAATAAAGGAAAAGAAGAGTAAGAAGAGAAAAAGGATAAGGGAAGTCGGGTCGCCAGACCACTTGAAACGTTTCATTAAAGGTGCACGTTTACCGCTTGTCTTCAAGGAAGAGCTCATGATGGGATGGTGAGAGACAAAAGCGCGGACAGCCCTTGCACAGTGTGCCCTCGACTCCGCAAGGCGCGGGGGACATCGCCGCTCCTCGCCGCCGGGCCCGCCGGGGCACCCCTCCCCCTCCCCTGGCAC
The DNA here is from genome assembly GCF_003254725.2 of Canis lupus dingo. Classification (NCBI taxonomy): domain Eukaryota; kingdom Metazoa; phylum Chordata; class Mammalia; order Carnivora; family Canidae; genus Canis; species Canis lupus. The sequence goes on along the minus strand of NC_064261.1, from coordinate 30,404,615 downwards.
GGGAGGGTGGGGGGAGATCTCGCGGCCTCGGCCTTTGACGGCCCGCGCGGTCATATGACTTCTTCGGCCAATGAGATGCGAGGGAAGTGATTCGTCACTTCCGGGGGAGCCGCCCTATATAACTGCGGGCAGTGCGCGGCGCAGCCCAGTCTCCACCTGGCCGCGCGGCGGGCGGGGTTGGCGGGAGCCGAGGGCCCAGGAGACCACAGGGGCCGCCGGACGAGGCCCGCACCCCTCCGAGTCCCTCGGACCAGCGTGCCCTGGGTATGAGCACAGAGAAGTTCTTGTGCCGTAAACCACCGAGGTGTCTATGGTTTTCCCCGCAGCATGATCTAGCCTATGTTGAAGGACATGATAATTTGAGATAGATGTGAAAAATATCATCAGGAAACGTTGCAGTTACTGGTGGTTTTTGCTTTTAAACTTCTCTAAGTTTTCCACATTTTTGTGTGGTCAGCATGTATTACTTTTGTGATTTTGCTCTTTTAGTTTTATTGAGGTAAAATCGACATACAGTACCGTGGTGATTTAAGGTGTCCTTATTTCATGGTTTGAAAGCTGCTCCTCCTAAGCGTGCTAGCTCTCTAGAGCAAATAGATGCGTCCTCAGCACTGTACTAGAGACTGTAGCTAGGTCATTCCCTTACATTCTTACAAAACCCTAAAAGGATTTGCCCATTTTAAGAAGGCGGAAATCAGAGGTTTAGAGAGAGAAGGTGCCCGGTACTCTACATTCATTATTCTAGTTACCTCCTCAGAGGCTCAAAATATTTTATTCCAGTTTGAAAGATGAGGCTCAGAGAAGTTATGCAAGTTGCCCACTGTTAATCTTTTAAGAATTAAAGAAGTAAAATTGAAACAATAACCACAAAAGCAGACCTGTTTTATTGGATGCTTCTATGTGCCAGGCCCAGAAGTGGTCATTTTATCCTCTCAGTAACTCTATAATGTAGGTACAAAAACTATCTCAACTTTCCAGATGCAAAAAAAAAAAAAAAAAAATGGAAGCTCAGAGAGACTGACCTACTTGCCCAGGGTCGCACAGCCAGCAATCTGCAGAGCTGGGACTGGCATCTTGGTCTGTCCAAATTTTGGACTATTTTACTGAGAGCAGAGGTGGTACAAAAGGTGCCTTTAGGTAATACACACATGAACATTTAAAAATTAAATGTCTATTTTTATCAAAATATTTACACAGAACATTTTTTTTTTAAGATTTTATTTATTTATTCATGAGAGACACAGAGGGAGAAGCAGGCTCCATGCAGGGAGCCCAACATGGGACTTGATCCTGGATCTCCAGGATCACGCCCTGGGCCGAAGGCGGCGCTAAACCGCTGAGCCACCCGGGCTGCCCACACAGAACATTTTAAAAATCAAATGGTACCATGAAGCTGATAATGAGAAGCATCATGCCCTTTCACTCACCACCTAGCCCCCTCCACAGAGGCAACTACTTTCAACTTCTTAAGCTATTCTTTCTGACATTTATTTTCACATTTCTTTTTTTTTTTTTTTAAAGATTTTATTTCTATTTATTTGAGAAAGATCCAGAGAGAGAGAGAGAGAACACACAAGCAGGGGGAGGGGCAGAAAGAGAAGCAAACTCCCTGCTGAGCAGGGAGCCCCGAGTCAGGGCTCAATCCCAGGACCCTGAGATCATGACCTGAGCCAAAGGCAAACGCTTAGCCAACTGAGCCACCCAGGCACTCCTATTTTCATATTTCTAAATGTCATTCTTGACCATTATTTTTTAAGATATTACTTATTGGCTTCCTCCTATAGAAGACCATTTATACTCCACTAGATGCCACCCCCACACACACTTTTCCTTCCTGGATAATCATATCACAGTCATTAAATTAATACTCAGTTTTTACACTGTCATATCTGCATATGTTATTCACAGCTAAATAAAATATGATATAATGGTTATAGTTGCTGTCTTCTGTAGGTTTTTTGTTTTCCCTAGAGTTAATAATTGTCTCCGTTTTCACTTAATTAGTTTTTGACTAGTTAAGTCAATAACATCACTAATATCATTAAATTAGTAACATCACTAATTCTTCCCACAAGTATGTCTAAATTTCTAGCAATACATTCAAACATATTTGGTAACCTGTCAATTTTATTTTTCTCTTTATTTTTCTCTGTCCTGATGCTCCTACCTCTGTCCAGCTGCTCTTCTGGCTGTGTTGTAGTCCTGAAATTTCTTTTCATCATTATCCTAGAAATTCCCTTCACCTTCTATGTTGGTTCCTTGTTTCCTAGCTCTTAAGCCATCTTCTTTCTTGGTTTTCTCCCTTCATTTTGTTGTAATGTGTATGCCAGTAGCTTCCTTGGAAACTGCATATGGAAGTTCAGTTTTTGGATAATTGATTGACAGTTTGGCTGGATGCATAAATCTTGGTTGGAAATAATCTTCCTCCAGAATTCTGAAGTTCTCTATTGGCATGTGGTGTTCTGGGTTGAAGTTAACAAGTCTAGTGCCATTCTGGTTCTTGATCGTCATTATGTGATGATCTAAAAAATCATTTAATAAAATTCAATATATTTTCTAATTTTTTTAAAAAGCTTTAATAAGTTAGACTAGATGGATAATGCCTTAAATTGACAGCTATGTATTTTAACCCAAAGCCAGGGGGAGATACTAGAAACACTGCCATATGGTCACCACTCTTCTGGAGACCAGTCAATGCAACAAGAAAGAGGTGTTAAATTGGAGAGGAAGAGGTATCCTGTCACTGTTTGGAGATGATTTGACCATGTACTGGGAAAACCCATAAGAATCAACTGAAAAAAATACTGAAAATGAGAAAATAATTGAATTAAGTGACAGCATACAAAATTAGTATTCTATTATCAATAGCTTTCAGATATAAAAACAACTGGTCCTAAAATAGGATGGATAAAAGACTCCATTTGCAAAAGCAGCCTAGAAATAAGCTTTTTTTAAAAATGTGCAAAATATTACGTAAAAAACACTTTTTGAATGCTACCAAAGGATACAAATGTGAAGTTATACCACATTCTTGTAAAAATATTCAACATTATAAGGATGTCAGTTCTCCCTAAGTTAATCTACACGTCAACACAATTACAATGAAAACACCAACAGGGTTTCTCATGGAAACAGACAAGTTGATTTTAAAGTTGATATGGAAAAATATACAAGCATGATTATCCAGGACAAATTTGAAAAAGAAATGTAAACAGCAGAGATAACCCTATCAGACATTTACACATATTTTAAATCTATTACACAGCTAAAATAATTAAACTGTGGTACGAGTCCATGAATAGACATATAATTCAGTAATTATAGGAAGTCACAGAATATATATAGTAAGTTACTATATGATCAAGTTGGCATTTTAAAACAGGATTTATCCATATTACTGGGACAATTGGCTACCCATCTGTAAAAGAAATTAATTTAGATCTTCACTTCGCATGTTACACCAAAATAAATTCCACATGAATCAAAGATTTAAATGAAATCATGAAATCCTTAAAGTGCCAGAACAAAACAGGGGATATGGGAACAATCATCTATTGAGCCTCTTGCTCAACACCAGGCCAGACAAGAGTGAGCAGTCCCAACTTGTGTATTGTTGACTGAAAAACAAATTGATTGTCCGGTTTCTTTTTAGATGCCATACTAGTAGACGCCAACAGGAAGGCCTAGGCTAGATTTGCCACATGTAATTTGTTTGGTTCTACTGTGTTGAAACAGTTTTAGTTTTGATTTACTATTTTTCAACCTGGAGATTTAACCAACAAATCTGGATTTCAGACTTCCCCTGAAATGTCTAAATGTCTGGAAGCACTAGGCCCTCATTCCTACATTCCTACCTGAATAGTCAGTCAACTGTGTCACTGTCCTTTGCTCTGAGGATGGGGCACATGGGCTGCAGTAGTACCAGTGACCAGAGCAAGTGAAAGGGCGTAGTGGCTGGTGAGCCCAGAGTCCAGGGGTAAGTGTCAGAGTGTAAGGCTGCTGGGGTGGGGTCAGGGGCCATGGTGGCAGAAGCAGTTCCTAGGCTGTTGAGATCACTCAGGCAAGAAGTCACGGTAAGGGCAACAGGAAGGAAAGGTTTGGCCAGAAGGAATTAGGGGCTTGAATCCACAGAGTTTGAGGACAAATTGGAGGTGTGTCTGTGTGTGTGTATGTGTGGGAGAGAAAGAGAGAGAGTTCTTATTGGAGGAGGAACTAAGAAGTGTGCCAAGATTCTCACTCAGGTGGACAAATGCTCATGAACATGTAAACCAGACCAGGTCACACTCCCGCTTAAAATCCCAACTCCTTACCTGACAGACCTGGCCACTGCCCATCTCTGATCCTTTCCTGTCACTGTGCTGGCTTGCACCCCAAGCCAAGGGCCTTGGGCCATCCCAGAAGTGGTCAGGGTCTTCTTTGCCTCAGGACTCTTGCACTTACTATTCCCTCTGCCCAAGACACTGTTCCCCTGACTAGCTGGCTGGTTCTCCCTCATCCCTTCCTTCTGGTTTCTTCTTAAATATTCTCTTCCGAAAGAAGTTTGGAATATGCTTGGGGAGGCTGAGGGACAGCAAGGAGGCTGATTCCCACAGAGGAATAAAAAGGCATATAGTTTTCTGAGTGCAAAGGGAAGGCTTCAAAGAGGCCACAGATATGGGATGCAGCCGTGCAATGACTGGATCAGATTCACCTCTTGAAAGGCTGCCCCTCTAGCACCCGTGTGTGAAGGAGACCCCAGGGCCAGAGTGGCAGCAAGCAAGAAAATTCTGGGTACCTGTTCTGGTGGGATATGGCAGAGGCAGTGAACTAGACAGAAGTCAAAGTGTTTGGGGACTGTGTGGCTAGGGTTGAGGTGAGAGCCATGGTGTCAGGGAAGAGAGGCACAGGGCACTACTTGGTTTCCAGCCCCAGCAGAGGGGTGAGTGGCACAGAGGAAGGTATGTGTCGTGAGGAACATGAGTCTTATTGATGCCAACAAGTCTTATTGATGCTTGTCTGAGCTCCCACCACCAGCCTGCAGACAATCTGATGGCAGCAGTGCTGCAGGGTGGCATGTCAGCTGCGTGGGCTCACAGCACGGCAGTCCCAGCTCCATGGCTCGGACCAAGGGGTGTGGAAAGGTCTGGAAAAAGTAATAGTGTAGCTGCTGAGCCCCTGCCCTGGCAGCAGCACATCCGAAAGAGAAAGGGCGGTGGGCCCGGTACCGGGCAGGAGGCCGATTCCACCGTCAGCCCCTGAGCCGCTCAACCTCATCCGAAAAGCAACAGTCTTAACGGCAACCCATTGGCAGAGCCCTGTGACGGTGCCGGTGGGCACCCCCGTCCCTCCCTCTTGCCCTGGGCAGCTTCGGGGCGTCTCTGTGGAGGGTGACGGGGGCGCGCACGCGGGCTCTGCGTGGAACCGCCCGGCGACCTCGCAACGGCCGCCGTGTGCCCGCGGGCAGCGTGGGTGAGCCTGGAGGCCCCGGCGCCACCACCACCCCCTCTGCCCCCCCTTCCCCCTGCCCGGCCCGCGCCCCCAACCCCCGCGCCCCGAGGTCCCCGCGTCTGCCCGGCCCCCGCTCCCCCCGCCGCCACCGCGCCCCCCGCAGCCCTCGCGCCCCACGAAGCCCCCGCAGCCCCCGCGCCCCTCGCGACCCCCGCAGCCCCCGCCCCCCCAGCCGCCCCCGCCGCCCCCCGCCCGCCCCCGCTGCCCCTGCCTCCCCCGCAGCCCCCGCGCCCCCCGCGCCCCCGCAGCTCCCGCGCCCCCCGCGCCCCCCAGCTCCCCGCGGCCCCGCAGCTCCCGCGGCCCCCGCGCCCCCCGCGCCCCCCGCAGACCCCCGCGCCCCCGCAGCCCCCGCGCCCCCCGCGGCCCCGCAGCCCCCCGCGCCCCCGCAGCCCCCGCAGCCCCCGCGCCCCCCGCGCCCCCGCAGCCCCCGCGGCCCCCGCGCCCCCCGCGGCCCCCCCCCGCGCCCCCGCAGCTCCCTCGGCCCCCCCCGCCCCCCGCGGCCCCGCAGCTCCCGAGGCCCCCGCGTCCCCCGCGCCCCCCGCAGCCCCCGCAGCCCCCGCGCCCCCCGCGGCCCCGCAGCTCCCGCGGCCCCCGCGTCCCCCGCAGCTCCCGCGGCCCCCGCGGCCCCCGCAGCCCCCACGCCCCCCGCAGCCCCCGCAGCCCCCGCGCCCCCCGCGGCCCGGAGGGGGCGCCCGCCACTTGGCCGCCGCCGGCCCGGGCGCCAGAGAGCCTCTTAATTGTTCCCAGAACGGGTGGCGTTTAGATCAATTAATATGCAAAATAGGAGTAAATCAGCTCATTCGCGGGCCCCACGCGGGGCGGGGAGCCGAGGCATTTGCTATGCAGCGAGGGTCGCGGCCCCCGCCGCGTGTTTATCTGGGGAAATGGAAATCAGGCGGCGCACAAAGCCGCCCCGCGGGCCGGGTCTTGCCCTCGGCCGCCCTCGGGCGGGGTCGCGGCGCCCGCCCCGCTGCTCTGACCTGGGGCGCGGGCGAGGCGGACCCGCGCGGGGGGCCGGTGGGCTGTGGCCCTGGAGCCCTGCCTGTGCACCTTCGGGCCGCGCACCCCCGTCGCCGTCGGGCCGCCTTCCCTGGTTGAACAGTGAAGAGCTCGCCTTTACAAACGCCAGGTTCTCGGAGCAGCTGACTCCTCTCTTAAGAGTTTAGGATTGGAGTTGACAAGCCCCTGACCGATAATTCCGCTGCGGAGCCTTGAAAGGAGCCAAAAGCCTCACTTCTATTACTGCATTTAATCTTCAAGATCACACTAAGCAGCAGATCCAGTTATTCCCATTGTATAGCTGAAAAAACAGAGGCAGAGAGATGAAGACTTTCGCAGGGTAGTCAGATGTGGCCCTGACCCAGCCCTAACCACTGTGGTGTAGGTCCTAGCCCCCTGCTATTTAGACAGCTCCCTTCTACTGGGGAAAATTGCCTCTATGGCAAAGTTCTGTTAGTCTAAGATACACTTAGAATCCTTACTCATTTTTCCTGCAGTCAAGAAACTTAGAACTGAGTGTCTACTATGTGCCTGCACCCTTCTAGACTCCAGGCCCCAGGACAAAATAGGAGATGCCCAGCTCTCCTGTTTTTGAGAGCACCTTTTAGGAAAAGGATCAGGATGAAAAAGTGATGGGTTGGCCCATCTGAGGAGGTGACGTTTGAGCCGACATCTGAAGGAAGTGAGGGGGCCATCCTGGCAGAGGCAGTGGCTTTGGGGCAGAGCATGAGAAGGTGGGTGAGGCTGGTGTGTGGGAGCAAAGGGAGAGTGAAGAACAGAGGCAGAGTAGCTGGGGTGGGCTCTGGCTTCGGCCCTGGCTGCACCCGGGAGTCACTGAGTCTGGGGGACAGCCTGGGTATTGGGAGTTGTAGAGGTTCCAGGTGATTCTAACGGCAGCCAGGATTGAGAAGGGACTCACAGACCATGGTTCAAAGTTTCAACTTGGCTCTGCTGAGTTATTAAGCCTGCAGAGCGTTCTGAACAGATGAGTGACACCTCATGTAGGGCTTTCTTAACAATTACTCTGATTGTGTGTGGAGACCAGGTTGTAGACAGACAAAGGTAGAACTTGTGAGACCAGGTAGGGGCCATGTCAATCACCTGGCACTAGATGGGTCTGATCTATCTATCTGATGCCACAGTCGAAGTGTCGGTTTCTGGACTGATCCAGAAAGACGAGTGAAGGATGACACTTGTTTCCACCCCAGGCAGTTTGGTGAATGGCAGAAGGGTTGGCCAAGAAGGGGAACTCTCCAAGAGCTCTGAGGGCCCATCCCTCCTTCTAGGGCAGCAGGTCTCAAAGGGGAAGGAAGGGGGGTTCTCAGGCTACACAGGCTGCTGGGCTCCACCACCCCCCATACACACACTCCATGTTTCAGGGCTTCCTGCTCTACTTCTTAGCAAGGGGCAGAGTAACCTGGTCTCTCTGACCTCAAGCAAGTCAAGCATAAGGTTACCTGAGGCCTTCCACAGAAATTCCAGGCAGCTTCGATTCCATGTGTAGCCCAGACATGAATCATACATGCATGATAAGGGGAGCCGTTTGACGACAATACCGCTTAGGGACTGCCCTGGATTATGTAATGCTCATCAAATGTGTCCATTTTCAAAAATCTCATTTTTTGCCTCCAAGCGTGTTCCAGAAACATCAAAAAATAAACAGCTTAGTTCTTGCAGCCTCTGCTACCAGGATGGATTTCCCACAATGCTAAACACTGTTGGCCCCGCAGAGGTCTGACCTGGGATTTGCCACTCTGATGAACTAGCAGAAGCACACGTGGCTCTGTCAAGGGACATTCCCTAGTGGGGTGACATCTCCACGTCTGAGGATCTGCTTGCTCTTTGAGAGACTTTCAGGTGAGCTCTTTATTCCATGGCAGCAGCACCCACCTAGAAACTGTTTCATCACAAAACAAGCAGCTCGCCATGAGACAAAGTCCGAGCCCTCAGGAGGACAAAATGGCTACTTTTCTAAGAAGAAATCATTTTTCCAAATGTCTGTGGGCTCTTGTCACATGTATAGGGGTCCAGAGGCAAAGGCACAAACTATGCAAACCAGCAAACCGTCTCTTGATATTCAAAGGTGGCTTTCTTACTGGAAGTCAAACCAACACAGATACAGATCCATTTTTGTTCTCTAGGATTACTGGGATAAATGGAAACCCATGTAATTAAGTAGCCAGCTTTTTTTTTTTTTTTTTTTTTAAATAAAGTTTCCAGACTTTATGGTGCATGCTTGAAGTGTGTGCTGTGTGGCTCCTGCCTGCTCAGGGACATGTGACCTGGGGGCAGGGGAGGGTGAGGCCAGCCCAGGCGCTGCTGGCCAAGCTGCATGGGCCCGGGGCCCAGGTGCCTAGAGGAAGGGGTGCCTTTTCCTCATTCACACGAAGGCACTGTATGGGCTGCTGATTGATCTCCAGCATCTATTCTCTTCTTTCTATTATAAGTATTACCCAGATCCAAGTTTACTTGGAACAAAGACTACATTTCCCAGCCTAACTTGCAACAGGATATGACCGTGTGACTAAATTCAGGCCAATAGGATTAAAGCAGACATGTCATGTGGTAGCTTCTGGGAAGCTTCCTAAAGGACAGCTGGCATATGACCTCTGCCACTTATTTTTCTACCCAACGTTTTATCATAAAATTTTTCAAATATACAGAAAAATTGATACAATTATTCAGTGAACACCTACATACCCAACTCTTACATCCTATGCGATGTTTGATATGTTATCTATCCATCCATCCTTCTATCTCACCATTAACAACCCGATTTTTTTTTAAGATTTTATTTGACAGAGAAAGAGTACAAGGGCAGAGGGAAAGGGAGAAGCAGACTCCCTGCAGAGCAGGGAGCTCGATGCAGGGCTTGATCCCAGGACCCTGGGATTAGGACCTGAGCTGAAGGTAAATGCTTAACAGACTGAGCCACACAGGCACCCCAACAATACTATTTTTTATTCATTTGAGAGTAAACTGCAGACACTAGTATACTTCCCTCTAGATACATCAGTATATATTTGTTTATGATACTCTGATGTGCAATTCACCCACACGAAATGAACAAACTTTAAGTGCACCTTTAGTGAGTCTTGACAAATGCATCAAGATAAGAATCACCACTCCAGAAAAGTTTCCACACACTCCATCCCAGGCAATCCTTGACCTTCTCCCCATTGCTAACATCCACTATTCTGATTTTTTCCCAACTCTGAGATTTTCCTATTCTGTAATTTTGTTTAAATGGCTCATACGGTATGTACTCCTTTGTGTCTGCTGTGTTTGGGTCAGCATAAAGTTTTTGAGGATCATCAAAATTATTGCAGTTACCAGTAGTTTCTTTTTATTGGTGAGCAATAGTCCACTACGTGAAGATATCCATTTCCCTGTTAATTGACCCCAGGCTCTCTCTACTTTGGGGCTATCATAATTAAAGCTGCCACGTAGTGGGAAACAATTTCCCCACCTCTTGCGTGTGAGGCACAGGCTGTTTTTTGTTTGGGACTATTTTTCCCAGGATACTTATTGAGAATTGTCTTGGAGGATGAAGTATCTCCAGGGGAGCAAATGGCAGGTATGAGCTTACTACCCATTATAAAAGATCTGGGTTCCCTAAGCCTGGGGTTCCCTTCCTGTAATACATCTCACTGCATGTGCAACATCTATCCAGGCCCATCCACATTGCCCCCCTGGGACTTGGGGACAAGAGGACCTGATGCAAATATGCCAATGCTCATGCTGCTTGTTGTGCTGTGGATAATAAAGTCCTTTGTCTCTGACCCATGGTTCTAGCATCTTCTGTTACTTGTTAGCTTTCTTGGGTAAAATCTCAGCCCTTGTTCTTGACGCTGAACATTCTTGTAACAAGTGTTCTTGTGAACATATGTTTGCCTTCTTCCTCTTTGTCCTTGAGTGTTGCCTGGAGTGCAGATGTGGTGGCTGGAGCTCTAGTTGC